>NC_048579.1:63569164-63629164 GCF_013265735.2 Oncorhynchus mykiss
GACTGTTTCTAACCCTCTGACTGTTTCTAAACCTCTGACTGTTTCTAACCCTCTGACTGTTTCTAAACCTCTGACTGTTTCTAAACCTCTTACTGTTTCTAAACCTCTGACTGTTTCTAAACCTCTGACAGTTTCTAAACCTCTGACTGTTTCTAAACCTCTGAGAGTTTCTAAACCTGACTCGGACTGTTTCTAAACCTCTGACTGTTTCTAAACCTCTGACTGTTTCTAACCCTCTGACTGTTTCCAAACCTCTGACTGTTTCTAACCCTCTGACTGTTTCTAAACCTCTGACTGTTTCTAACCCTCTGACTGTTTCTAAACCTCTGACTGTTTCTAACCCTCTGACTTCTTTCTAACCCTCTGACTGTTTCTAAACCTCCTACTGTTACTAAACCTCCTACTGTTTCTAAACCTCTGACTGTTTCTAAGCCTCTGACCGTTTCTAAACCTCTGACTGTTTCTAAACCTCTGACTGTTTCTAAACCTCTGACTGTTTCTAAACCTCTGACTATTTCGAACCCTCTGACTGTTTCTAACCATCTGACTGTTTCTAAACCTCTGACAGTTTTTAACCCTCTGACTGTTTCTAAACCTCTGACTGTTTCTAAAGCTCTGACAGTTTCTAAAGCTCTGACAGTTTCTAAACCTCTGACTGTTTCTAAACCTCTTACTGTTTCTAAACCTCTGACAGTTTCTGAATCTGACTCGGACTGTTTCTAAAACTGTCTGTTTCTAAACCTCTGACTGTTTCTAAACCTTTGACTGTTTCTAAACCTCTGACTGTTTCTAACCCACTGACTGTTTCTAAACCTCTGACTGTTTCTAAACCTCTGACTGTTTCTTAACCTCTGACTGTTTCTAAACCTCTGACTGTTTCTAAACCTCTGACTGTTTCTAAACCTGACTCGGACTGTTTCTAACCCTCTGACTGTTTCTAAACCTCTGACAGTTTCTAAATCTCTGACTGTTTCTAAACCTCTGACTGTTTCTGACCCTCTGACTGTTTCTAAACCTCTGACTGTTTCTAAACCTGACTCTGACTGTTTCTAACCATCTGATTGTTTCTAACCCTCTGACTGTTTCTAAACCTCTGACTGTTTCTAAACCTCTGACTGTTTCTAAACCTCTGACTGTTTCTAAACCTGACTCGGACTGTTTCTAACCCTCTGACTGTTTCTAAACCTCTGACTGTTTCTAAACCTCTGACTGTTTCTAACCCTCTGACTGTTTCTAAACCTCTGACTGTTTCTAACCCTGTGACTGTTTCTAAACCTCTGACTGTTTCTAACCCTTTGACTGTTTCTAAACCTCTGACTGTTTCTAACCCTCTGACTGTTTCTAAACTTCTGACTGTTTCTAAACCTGACTCGGACTGTTTCTAACCCTCTGATTGTTTCTAACCATCTGACTGTTTCTAAACCTCTGACTGTTTCTAAACCTCTGACTGTTTCTAAACCTCTGACTGTTTCTAAACCTGTCTCGGACTGTTTCTAACCCTCTGACTGTTTCTAAACCTCTGACTGTTTCTAACCCTCTGACTGTTTCTAAACCTCTGACTGTTTCTAAACCTCTGACTGTTTCTAAACCTCTGACTATTTCGAACCCTCTGACTGTTTCTAACCATCTGACTGTTTCTAAACCTCTGACTGTTTTTAACCCTCTGACTGTTTCTAAACCTCTGACTGTTTCTAAAGCTCTGACAGTTTCTAAAGCTCTGACAGTTTCTAAACCTCTGACTGTTTCTAAACCTCTGACTGTTTCTAAACCTCTGACAGTTTCTGAATCTGACTCGGACTGTTTCTAAAACTGTCTGTTTCTAAACCTCTGACTGTTTCTAAACCTTTGACTGTTTCTAAACCTCTGACTGTTTCTAACCCTCTGACTGTTTCTAAACCTCTGACTGTTTCTAACCCTCTGACTGTTTCTAAACCTCTGACTGTTTCTAAACCTCTTACTGTTTCTAAACCTCTGACTGTTTCTAAACCTCTGACAGTTTCTAAACCTCTGACTGTTTCTAAACCTCTGAGAGTTTCTAAACCTGACTCGGACTGTTTCTAAACCTCTGACTGTTTCTAAACCTCTGACTGTTTCTAACCCTCTGACTGTTTCCAAACCTCTGACTGTTTCTAACCCTCTGACTGTTTCTAAACCTCTGACTGTTTCTAACCCTCTGACTGTTTCTAAACCTCTGACTGTTTCTAACCCTCTGACTTCTTTCTAACCCTCTGACTGTTTCTAAACCTCCTACTGTTACTAAACCTCCTACTGTTTCTAAACCTCTGACTGTTTCTAAGCCTCTGACCGTTTCTAAACCTCTGACTGTTTCTAAACCTCTGACTGTTTCTAAACCTCTGACTGTTTCTAAACCTCTGACTATTTCGAACCCTCTGACTGTTTCTAACCATCTGACTGTTTCTAAACCTCTGACAGTTTTTAACCCTCTGACTGTTTCTAAACCTCTGACTGTTTCTAAAGCTCTGACAGTTTCTAAAGCTCTGACAGTTTCTAAACCTCTGACTGTTTCTAAACCTCTTACTGTTTCTAAACCTCTGACAGTTTCTGAATCTGACTCGGACTGTTTCTAAAACTGTCTGTTTCTAAACCTCTGACTGTTTCTAAACCTTTGACTGTTTCTAAACCTCTGACTGTTTCTAACCCACTGACTGTTTCTAAACCTCTGACTGTTTCTAACCCTCTGACTGTTTCTAAACCTCTGACTGTTTCTAAACCTCTTACTGTTTCTAAACCTCTGAATGTTTCTAAACCTCTGACAGTTTCTAAACCTCTGACTGTTTCTAAACCTCTGAGAGTTTCTAAACCTGACTCGGACTGTTTCTAAACCTCTGACTGTTTCTAAACCTCTGACTGTTTCTAAACCTTTGACTGTTTCTAAACCTCTGACTGTTTCTAACCCTCTGACTGTTTCTAAACCTCTGACTGTTTCTAACCCTCTGACTGTTTCTAAACCTCTGACTGTTTCTAAACCTCTTACTGTTTCTAAACCTTTGACTGTTTCTAAACCTCTGACAGTTTCTAAACCTCTGACTGTTTCTAAACCTCTGAGAGTTTCTAAACCTGACTCGGACTGTTTCTAAACCTCTGACTGTTTCTAAACCTCTGACTGTTTCTAACCCTCTGACTGTTTCCAAACCTCTGACTGTTTCTAACCCTCTGACTGTTTCTAAACCTCTGACTGTTTCTAACCCTCTGACTGTTTCTAAACCTCTGACTGTTTCTAACCCTCTGACTTCTTTCTAACCCTCTGACTGTTTCTAAACCTCCTACTGTTACTAAACCTCCTACTGTTTCTAAACCTCTGACTGTTTCTAAGCCTCTGACCGTTTCTAAACCTTTGACTGTTTCTAAACCTCTGACTGTTTCTAAACCTCTGACTGTTTCCAAACCTCTGACAGTTTCTAAACCTCTGACTGTTTCTAAACCTCTGACTGTTTCTAAACCTCTGACTGTTTCTAAACCTTACTCAGACTTTCTAAACCTCTGACTTTTTCTAAACCTCTGACTGTTTCTAAACCTCTGACTGTTTCTAAACCTCTGACTGTTTCTAAACCTCTGACTGTTTCTAACCCTCTGACTGTTTCTAACCCTCTGACAGTTTCTAAACCTCTGACTGTTTCTAAACCTCTGAGAGTTTCTAAACCTGACTCGGACTGTTTCTAAACCTCTGACTGTTTCTAAACCTCTGACTGTTTCTAAACCTTTGACTGTTTCTAAACCTCTGACTGTTTCTAACCCTCTGACTGTTTCTAAACCTCTGACTGTTTCTAACCCTCTGACTGTTTCTAAACCTCTGACTGTTTCTAAACCTCTTACTGTTTCTAAACCTTTGACTGTTTCTAAACCTCTGACAGTTTCTAAACCTCTGACTGTTTCTAAACCTCTGAGAGTTTCTAAACCTGACTCGGACTGTTTCTAAACCTCTGACTGTTTCTAAACCTCTGACTGTTTCTAACCCTCTGACTGTTTCCAAACCTCTGACTGTTTCTAACCCTCTGACTGTTTCTAAACCTCTGACTGTTTCTAACCCTCTGACTGTTTCTAAACCTCTGACTGTTTCTAACCCTCTGACTTCTTTCTAACCCTCTGACTGTTTCTAAACCTCCTACTGTTACTAAACCTCCTACTGTTTCTAAACCTCTGACTGTTTCTAAGCCTCTGACCGTTTCTAAACCTTTGACTGTTTCTAAACCTCTGACTGTTTCTAAACCTCTGACTGTTTCCAAACCTCTGACAGTTTCTAAACCTCTGACTGTTTCTAAACCTCTGACTGTTTCTAAACCTCTGACTGTTTCTAAACCTTACTCAGACTTTCTAAACCTCTGACTTTTTCTAAACCTCTGACTGTTTCTAAACCTCTGACTGTTTCTAAACCTCTGACTGTTTCTAAACCTCTGACTGTTTCTAACCCTCTGACTGTTTCTAAACCTCTGACTGTTTCTAACCCTCTGAATGTTTCTAACCCTCTGACTGTTTCTAAACCTCTGACTGTTTCTAAACCTCTGACTGTTTCTAAACCTCTGACTGTTTCTAAACCTCTGACTGTTTCTAAACCTGACTCGGACTGTTTCTAACCCTCCAACTGTTTCTAAACCTCTGACAGATTCTAAACCTCTGACTGTTTCTAAACCTCTGACTGTTTCTAAACCTGACTCGGACTGTTTCTATCCCTCTGACTGTTTCTAAACCTCTGACAGTTTCTAAACCTCTGACTGTTTCTAACCCTCTGACTGTTTCTAAACCTCTGACTGTTTCTAACCCTCTGATTGTTTCTAAACCTGACTCCGAATGTTTCTAAACCTCTGACTGTTTCTAAACCTCTGACTGTTTCTAAACCTCTGACTGTTTCTAAACCTCTGACTGTTTCTAAACCTCTGACTGTTTCGAACCCTCTGACTGTTTCTAACCATCTGACTGTTTCTAAACCTCTGACTGTTTTTAACCCTCTGACTGTTTCTAAACCTCTGACTGTTTCTAAAGCTCTGACAGTTTCTAAAGCTCTGACAGTTTCTAAACCTCTGACTGTTTCTAAACCTCTGACTGTTTCTAAACCTCTGACAGTTTCTGAATCTGACTCGGACTGTTTCTAAAACTCTGTCTGTTTCTAAACCTCTGACTGTTTCTAAACCTTTGACTGTTTCTAAACCTCTGACTGTTTCTAACCCTCTGACTGTTTCTAAACCTCTGACTGTTTCTAACCCTCTGACTGTTTCTAAAGCTCTGACAGTTTCTAAAGCTCTGACAGTTTCTAAACCTCTGACTGTTTCCAAACCTCTGACTGTTTCTAAACCTCTGACAGTTTCTGAATCTGACTCGGACTGTTTCTAAAACTCTGTCTGTTCCTAAACCTCTGACTGTTTCTAAACCTCTGACTGTTTCTAAACCTGACTCGGACTGTTTCTAACCCTCTGACTGTTTCTAAACCTCTGACAGTTTCTAAACCTCTGACTGTTTCTAACCCTCTGACTGTTTCTAAACCTCTGACTGTTTCTAACCCTCTGATTGTTTCTAAACCTGACTCCGAATGTTTCTAAACCTCTGACTGTTTCTAAACCTCTGACTGTTTCTAAACCTCTGACTGTTTCTAAACCTCTGACTGTTTCTAAACCTCTGACTGTTTCTAAACCTCTTACTGTTTCTAAACCTCTGACTGTTTCTAAACCTCTGACTGTTTTTAACCCTCTGACTGTTTCTAAACCTCTGACTGTTTCTAAAGCTCTGACAGTTTCTAAAGCTCTGACAGTTTCTAAACCTCTGACTGTTTCTAACCCTCTGACTGTTTCTAAACCTCTGACTGTTTCTAACCCTCTGAGAGTTTCTAAACCTGACTCGGACTGTTTCTAAACCTCTGACTGTTTCTAAACCTCTGACTGTTTCTAACCCTCTGACTGTTTCCAAACCTCTGACTGTTTCTAACCCTCTGACTGTTTCTAAACCTCTGACTGTTTCTAACCCTCTGACTGTTTCTAAACCTCTGACTGTTTCTAACCCTCTGACTTCTTTCTAACCCTCTGACTGTTTCTAAACCTCCTACTGTTACTAAACCTCCTACTGTTTCTAAACCTCTGACTGTTTCTAAACCTCTGACTGTTTCTAACCCTCTGACTGTTTCTAAACCTCTGACTGTTTCTAAACCTCTTACTGTTTCTAAACCTCTGACTGTTTCTAAACCTCTGACTGTTTTTAACCCTCTGACTGTTTCTAAACCTCTGACTGTTTCTAAAGCTCTGACAGTTTCTAAAGCTCTGACAGTTTCTAAACCTCTGACTGTTTCTAAACCTCTTACTGTTTCTAAACCTCTGACAGTTTCTGAATCTGACTCGGACTGTTTCTAAAACTGTCTGTTTCTAAACCTCTGACTGTTTCTAAACCTTTGACTGTTTCTAAACCTCTGACTGTTTCTAACCCACTGACTGTTTCTAAATCTCTGACTGTTTCTAAACCTCTGACTGTTTCTTAACCTCTGACTGTTTCTAAACCTCTGACTGTTTCTAAACCTCTGACTGTTTCTAAACCTGACTCGGACTGTTTCTAACCCTCTGACTGTTTCTAAACCTCTGACAGTTTCTAAATCTCTGACTGTTTCTAAACCTCTGACTGTTTCTGACCCTCTGACTGTTTCTAAACCTCTGACTGTTTCTAAACCTGACTCTGACTGTTTCTAACCATCTGATTGTTTCTAACCCTCTGACTGTTTCTAAACCTCTGACTGTTTCTAAACCTCTGACTGTTTCTAAACCTCTGACTGTTTCTAAACCTGACTCGGACTGTTTCTAACCCTCTGACTGTTTCTAAACCTCTGACTGTTTCTAAACCTCTGACTGTTTCTAACCCTCTGACTGTTTCTAAACCTCTGACTGTTTCTAACCCTGTGACTGTTTCTAAACCTCTGACTGTTTCTAACCCTTTGACTGTTTCTAAACCTCTGACTGTTTCTAACCCTCTGACTGTTTCTAAACTTCTGACTGTTTCTAAACCTGACTCGGACTGTTTCTAACCCTCTGATTGTTTCTAACCATCTGACTGTTTCTAAACCTCTGACTGTTTCTAAACCTCTGACTGTTTCTAAACCTCTGACTGTTTCTAAACCTGTCTCGGACTGTTTCTAACCCTCTGACTGTTTCTAAACCTCTGACTGTTTCTAACCCTCTGACTGTTTCTAAACCTCTGACTGTTTCTAAACCTCTGACTGTTTCTAAACCTCTGACTGTTTCTAAACCTCTGACTGTTTCTAAACCTCTGACTATTTCGAACCCTCTGACTGTTTCTAACCATCTGACTGTTTCTAAACCTCTGACTGTTTTTAACCCTCTGACTGTTTCTAAACCTCTGACTGTTTCTAAAGCTCTGACAGTTTCTAAAGCTCTGACAGTTTCTAAACCTCTGACTGTTTCTAAACCTCTGACTGTTTCTAAACCTCTGACAGTTTCTGAATCTGACTCGGACTGTTTCTAAAACTGTCTGTTTCTAAACCTCTGACTGTTTCTAAACCTTTGACTGTTTCTAAACCTCTGACTGTTTCTAACCCTCTGACTGTTTCTAAACCTCTGACTGTTTCTAACCCTCTGACTGTTTCTAAACCTCTGACTGTTTCTAAACCTCTTACTGTTTCTAAACCTCTGACTGTTTCTAAACCTCTGACAGTTTCTAAACCTCTGACTGTTTCTAAACCTCTGAGAGTTTCTAAACCTGACTCGGACTGTTTCTAAACCTCTGACTGTTTCTAAACCTCTGACTGTTTCTAACCCTCTGACTGTTTCCAAACCTCTGACTGTTTCTAACCCTCTGACTGTTTCTAAACCTCTGACTGTTTCTAACCCTCTGACTGTTTCTAAACCTCTGACTGTTTCTAACCCTCTGACTTCTTTCTAACCCTCTGACTGTTTCTAAACCTCCTACTGTTACTAAACCTCCTACTGTTTCTAAACCTCTGACTGTTTCTAAGCCTCTGACCGTTTCTAAACCTCTGACTGTTTCTAAACCTCTGACTGTTTCTAAACCTCTGACTGTTTCTAAACCTCTGACTATTTCGAACCCTCTGACTGTTTCTAACCATCTGACTGTTTCTAAACCTCTGACAGTTTTTAACCCTCTGACTGTTTCTAAACCTCTGACTGTTTCTAAAGCTCTGACAGTTTCTAAAGCTCTGACAGTTTCTAAACCTCTGACTGTTTCTAAACCTCTTACTGTTTCTAAACCTCTGACAGTTTCTGAATCTGACTCGGACTGTTTCTAAAACTGTCTGTTTCTAAACCTCTGACTGTTTCTAAACCTTTGACTGTTTCTAAACCTCTGACTGTTTCTAACCCACTGACTGTTTCTAAACCTCTGACTGTTTCTAACCCTCTGACTGTTTCTAAACCTCTGACTGTTTCTAAACCTCTTACTGTTTCTAAACCTCTGAATGTTTCTAAACCTCTGACAGTTTCTAAACCTCTGACTGTTTCTAAACCTCTGAGAGTTTCTAAACCTGACTCGGACTGTTTCTAAACCTCTGACTGTTTCTAAACCTCTGACTGTTTCTAAACCTTTGACTGTTTCTAAACCTCTGACTGTTTCTAACCCTCTGACTGTTTCTAAACCTCTGACTGTTTCTAACCCTCTGACTGTTTCTAAACCTCTGACTGTTTCTAAACCTCTTACTGTTTCTAAACCTTTGACTGTTTCTAAACCTCTGACAGTTTCTAAACCTCTGACTGTTTCTAAACCTCTGAGAGTTTCTAAACCTGACTCGGACTGTTTCTAAACCTCTGACTGTTTCTAAACCTCTGACTGTTTCTAACCCTCTGACTGTTTCCAAACCTCTGACTGTTTCTAACCCTCTGACTGTTTCTAAACCTCTGACTGTTTCTAACCCTCTGACTGTTTCTAAACCTCTGACTGTTTCTAACCCTCTGACTTCTTTCTAACCCTCTGACTGTTTCTAAACCTCCTACTGTTACTAAACCTCCTACTGTTTCTAAACCTCTGACTGTTTCTAAGCCTCTGACCGTTTCTAAACCTTTGACTGTTTCTAAACCTCTGACTGTTTCTAAACCTCTGACTGTTTCCAAACCTCTGACAGTTTCTAAACCTCTGACTGTTTCTAAACCTCTGACTGTTTCTAAACCTCTGACTGTTTCTAAACCTTACTCAGACTTTCTAAACCTCTGACTTTTTCTAAACCTCTGACTGTTTCTAAACCTCTGACTGTTTCTAAACCTCTGACTGTTTCTAAACCTCTGACTGTTTCTAACCCTCTGACTGTTTCTAACCCTCTGACAGTTTCTAAACCTCTGACTGTTTCTAAACCTCTGAGAGTTTCTAAACCTGACTCGGACTGTTTCTAAACCTCTGACTGTTTCTAAACCTCTGACTGTTTCTAAACCTTTGACTGTTTCTAAACCTCTGACTGTTTCTAACCCTCTGACTGTTTCTAAACCTCTGACTGTTTCTAACCCTCTGACTGTTTCTAAACCTCTGACTGTTTCTAAACCTCTTACTGTTTCTAAACCTTTGACTGTTTCTAAACCTCTGACAGTTTCTAAACCTCTGACTGTTTCTAAACCTCTGAGAGTTTCTAAACCTGACTCGGACTGTTTCTAAACCTCTGACTGTTTCTAAACCTCTGACTGTTTCTAACCCTCTGACTGTTTCCAAACCTCTGACTGTTTCTAACCCTCTGACTGTTTCTAAACCTCTGACTGTTTCTAACCCTCTGACTGTTTCTAAACCTCTGACTGTTTCTAACCCTCTGACTTCTTTCTAACCCTCTGACTGTTTCTAAACCTCCTACTGTTACTAAACCTCCTACTGTTTCTAAACCTCTGACTGTTTCTAAGCCTCTGACCGTTTCTAAACCTTTGACTGTTTCTAAACCTCTGACTGTTTCTAAACCTCTGACTGTTTCCAAACCTCTGACAGTTTCTAAACCTCTGACTGTTTCTAAACCTCTGACTGTTTCTAAACCTCTGACTGTTTCTAAACCTTACTCAGACTTTCTAAACCTCTGACTTTTTCTAAACCTCTGACTGTTTCTAAACCTCTGACTGTTTCTAAACCTCTGACTGTTTCTAAACCTCTGACTGTTTCTAACCCTCTGACTGTTTCTAAACCTCTGACTGTTTCTAACCCTCTGAATGTTTCTAACCCTCTGACTGTTTCTAAACCTCTGACTGTTTCTAAACCTCTGACTGTTTCTAAACCTCTGACTGTTTCTAAACCTCTGACTGTTTCTAAACCTGACTCGGACTGTTTCTAACCCTCCAACTGTTTCTAAACCTCTGACAGATTCTAAACCTCTGACTGTTTCTAAACCTCTGACTGTTTCTAAACCTGACTCGGACTGTTTCTATCCCTCTGACTGTTTCTAAACCTCTGACAGTTTCTAAACCTCTGACTGTTTCTAACCCTCTGACTGTTTCTAAACCTCTGACTGTTTCTAACCCTCTGATTGTTTCTAAACCTGACTCCGAATGTTTCTAAACCTCTGACTGTTTCTAAACCTCTGACTGTTTCTAAACCTCTGACTGTTTCTAAACCTCTGACTGTTTCTAAACCTCTGACTGTTTCGAACCCTCTGACTGTTTCTAACCATCTGACTGTTTCTAAACCTCTGACTGTTTTTAACCCTCTGACTGTTTCTAAACCTCTGACTGTTTCTAAAGCTCTGACAGTTTCTAAAGCTCTGACAGTTTCTAAACCTCTGACTGTTTCTAAACCTCTGACTGTTTCTAAACCTCTGACAGTTTCTGAATCTGACTCGGACTGTTTCTAAAACTCTGTCTGTTTCTAAACCTCTGACTGTTTCTAAACCTTTGACTGTTTCTAAACCTCTGACTGTTTCTAACCCTCTGACTGTTTCTAAACCTCTGACTGTTTCTAACCCTCTGACTGTTTCTAAAGCTCTGACAGTTTCTAAAGCTCTGACAGTTTCTAAACCTCTGACTGTTTCCAAACCTCTGACTGTTTCTAAACCTCTGACAGTTTCTGAATCTGACTCGGACTGTTTCTAAAACTCTGTCTGTTCCTAAACCTCTGACTGTTTCTAAACCTCTGACTGTTTCTAAACCTGACTCGGACTGTTTCTAACCCTCTGACTGTTTCTAAACCTCTGACAGTTTCTAAACCTCTGACTGTTTCTAACCCTCTGACTGTTTCTAAACCTCTGACTGTTTCTAACCCTCTGATTGTTTCTAAACCTGACTCCGAATGTTTCTAAACCTCTGACTGTTTCTAAACCTCTGACTGTTTCTAAACCTCTGACTGTTTCTAAACCTCTGACTGTTTCTAAACCTCTGACTGTTTCTAAACCTCTTACTGTTTCTAAACCTCTGACTGTTTCTAAACCTCTGACTGTTTTTAACCCTCTGACTGTTTCTAAACCTCTGACTGTTTCTAAAGCTCTGACAGTTTCTAAAGCTCTGACAGTTTCTAAACCTCTGACTGTTTCTAACCCTCTGACTGTTTCTAAACCTCTGACTGTTTCTAACCCTCTGAGAGTTTCTAAACCTGACTCGGACTGTTTCTAAACCTCTGACTGTTTCTAAACCTCTGACTGTTTCTAACCCTCTGACTGTTTCCAAACCTCTGACTGTTTCTAACCCTCTGACTGTTTCTAAACCTCTGACTGTTTCTAACCCTCTGACTGTTTCTAAACCTCTGACTGTTTCTAACCCTCTGACTTCTTTCTAACCCTCTGACTGTTTCTAAACCTCCTACTGTTACTAAACCTCCTACTGTTTCTAAACCTCTGACTGTTTCTAAACCTCTGACTGTTTCTAACCCTCTGACTGTTTCTAAACCTCTGACTGTTTCTAAACCTCTTACTGTTTCTAAACCTCTGACTGTTTCTAAACCTCTGACTGTTTTTAACCCTCTGACTGTTTCTAAACCTCTGACTGTTTCTAAAGCTCTGACAGTTTCTAAAGCTCTGACAGTTTCTAAACCTCTGACTGTTTCTAACCCTCTGACTGTTTCTAAACCTCTGACTGTTTCTAACCCTCTGAGAGTTTCTAAACCTGACTCGGACTGTTTCTAAACCTCTGACTGTTTCTAAACCTCTGACTGTTTCTAACCCTCTGACTGTTTCCAAACCTCTGACTGTTTCTAACCCTCTGACTGTTTCTAAACCTCTGACTGTTTCTAACCCTCTGACTGTTTCTAAACCTCTGACTGTTTCTAACCCTCTGACTTCTTTCTAACCCTCTGACTGTTTCTAAACCTCCTACTGTTACTAAACCTCCTACTGTTTCTAAACCTCTGACTGTTTCTAAGCCTCTGACCGTTTCTAAACCTTTGACTGTTTCTAAACCTCTGACTATTTCTAAACCTCTGACTGTTTCCAAACCTCTGACAGTTTCTAAACCTCTGACTGTTTCTAAACCTCTGACTGTTTCTAAACCTCTGACTGTTTCTAAACCTTACTCAGACTGTTTCTAAACCTCTGACTTTTTCTAAACCTCTGACTGTTTCTAAACCTCTGACTGTTTCTAAACCTCTGACTGTTTCTAACCCTCTGACTGTTTCTAAACCTCTGACTGTTTCTAACCCTCTGACTGTTTCCAAACCTCTGACTGTTTCTAACCCTCTGACTGTTTCTAAACCTCTGACTGTTTCTAACCCTCTGACTGTTTCTAAACCTCTGACTGTTTCTAACCCTCTGACTTCTTTCTAACCCTCTGACTGTTTCTAAACCTCCTACTGTTACTAAACCTCCTACTGTTTCTAAACCTCTGACTGTTTCTAAGCCTCTGACCGTTTCTAAACCTTTGACTGTTTCTAAACCTCTGACTGTTTCTAAACCTCTGACTGTTTCCAAACCTCTGACAGTTTCTAAACCTCTGACTGTTTCTAAACCTCTGACTGTTTCTAAACCTCTGACTGTTTCTAAACCTTACTCAGACTTTCTAAACCTCTGACTTTTTCTAAACCTCTGACTGTTTCTAAACCTCTGACTGTTTCTAAACCTCTGACTGTTTCTAAACCTCTGACTGTTTCTAACCCTCTGACTGTTTCTAAACCTCTGACTGTTTCTAACCCTCTGACAGTTTCTAAACCTCTGACTGTTTCTAAACCTCTGAGAGTTTCTAAACCTGACTCGGACTGTTTCTAAACCTCTGACTGTTTCTAAACCTCTGACTGTTTCTAAACCTTTGACTGTTTCTAAACCTCTGACTGTTTCTAACCCTCTGACTGTTTCTAAACCTCTGACTGTTTCTAACCCTCTGACTGTTTCTAAACCTCTGACTGTTTCTAAACCTCTTACTGTTTCTAAACCTTTGACTGTTTCTAAACCTCTGACAGTTTCTAAACCTCTGACTGTTTCTAAACCTCTGAGAGTTTCTAAACCTGACTCGGACTGTTTCTAAACCTCTGACTGTTTCTAAACCTCTGACTGTTTCTAACCCTCTGACTGTTTCCAAACCTCTGACTGTTTCTAACCCTCTGACTGTTTCTAAACCTCTGACTGTTTCTAACCCTCTGACTGTTTCTAAACCTCTGACTGTTTCTAACCCTCTGACTTCTTTCTAACCCTCTGACTGTTTCTAAACCTCCTACTGTTACTAAACCTCCTACTGTTTCTAAACCTCTGACTGTTTCTAAGCCTCTGACCGTTTCTAAACCTTTGACTGTTTCTAAACCTCTGACTGTTTCTAAACCTCTGACTGTTTCCAAACCTCTGACAGTTTCTAAACCTCTGACTGTTTCTAAACCTCTGACTGTTTCTAAACCTCTGACTGTTTCTAAACCTTACTCAGACTTTCTAAACCTCTGACTTTTTCTAAACCTCTGACTGTTTCTAAACCTCTGACTGTTTCTAAACCTCTGACTGTTTCTAAACCTCTGACTGTTTCTAACCCTCTGACTGTTTCTAAACCTCTGACTGTTTCTAACCCTCTGAATGTTTCTAACCCTCTGACTGTTTCTAAACCTCTGACTGTTTCTAAACCTCTGACTGTTTCTAAACCTCTGACTGTTTCTAAACCTCTGACTGTTTCTAAACCTGACTCGGACTGTTTCTAACCCTCCAACTGTTTCTAAACCTCTGACAGATTCTAAACCTCTGACTGTTTCTAAACCTCTGACTGTTTCTAAACCTGACTCGGACTGTTTCTATCCCTCTGACTGTTTCTAAACCTCTGACAGTTTCTAAACCTCTGACTGTTTCTAACCCTCTGACTGTTTCTAAACCTCTGACTGTTTCTAACCCTCTGATTGTTTCTAAACCTGACTCCGAATGTTTCTAAACCTCTGACTGTTTCTAAACCTCTGACTGTTTCTAAACCTCTGACTGTTTCTAAACCTCTGACTGTTTCTAAACCTCTGACTGTTTCGAACCCTCTGACTGTTTCTAACCATCTGACTGTTTCTAAACCTCTGACTGTTTTTAACCCTCTGACTGTTTCTAAACCTCTGACTGTTTCTAAAGCTCTGACAGTTTCTAAAGCTCTGACAGTTTCTAAACCTCTGACTGTTTCTAAACCTCTGACTGTTTCTAAACCTCTGACAGTTTCTGAATCTGACTCGGACTGTTTCTAAAACTCTGTCTGTTTCTAAACCTCTGACTGTTTCTAAACCTTTGACTGTTTCTAAACCTCTGACTGTTTCTAACCCTCTGACTGTTTCTAAACCTCTGACTGTTTCTAACCCTCTGACTGTTTCTAAAGCTCTGACAGTTTCTAAAGCTCTGACAGTTTCTAAACCTCTGACTGTTTCCAAACCTCTGACTGTTTCTAAACCTCTGACAGTTTCTGAATCTGACTCGGACTGTTTCTAAAACTCTGTCTGTTCCTAAACCTCTGACTGTTTCTAAACCTCTGACTGTTTCTAAACCTGACTCGGACTGTTTCTAACCCTCTGACTGTTTCTAAACCTCTGACAGTTTCTAAACCTCTGACTGTTTCTAACCCTCTGACTGTTTCTAAACCTCTGACTGTTTCTAACCCTCTGATTGTTTCTAAACCTGACTCCGAATGTTTCTAAACCTCTGACTGTTTCTAAACCTCTGACTGTTTCTAAACCTCTGACTGTTTCTAAACCTCTGACTGTTTCTAAACCTCTGACTGTTTCTAAACCTCTTACTGTTTCTAAACCTCTGACTGTTTCTAAACCTCTGACTGTTTTTAACCCTCTGACTGTTTCTAAACCTCTGACTGTTTCTAAAGCTCTGACAGTTTCTAAAGCTCTGACAGTTTCTAAACCTCTGACTGTTTCTAACCCTCTGACTGTTTCTAAACCTCTGACTGTTTCTAACCCTCTGAGAGTTTCTAAACCTGACTCGGACTGTTTCTAAACCTCTGACTGTTTCTAAACCTCTGACTGTTTCTAACCCTCTGACTGTTTCCAAACCTCTGACTGTTTCTAACCCTCTGACTGTTTCTAAACCTCTGACTGTTTCTAACCCTCTGACTGTTTCTAAACCTCTGACTGTTTCTAACCCTCTGACTTCTTTCTAACCCTCTGACTGTTTCTAAACCTCCTACTGTTACTAAACCTCCTACTGTTTCTAAACCTCTGACTGTTTCTAAACCTCTGACTGTTTCTAACCCTCTGACTGTTTCTAAACCTCTGACTGTTTCTAAACCTCTTACTGTTTCTAAACCTCTGACTGTTTCTAAACCTCTGACTGTTTTTAACCCTCTGACTGTTTCTAAACCTCTGACTGTTTCTAAAGCTCTGACAGTTTCTAAAGCTCTGACAGTTTCTAAACCTCTGACTGTTTCTAACCCTCTGACTGTTTCTAAACCTCTGACTGTTTCTAACCCTCTGAGAGTTTCTAAACCTGACTCGGACTGTTTCTAAACCTCTGACTGTTTCTAAACCTCTGACTGTTTCTAACCCTCTGACTGTTTCCAAACCTCTGACTGTTTCTAACCCTCTGACTGTTTCTAAACCTCTGACTGTTTCTAACCCTCTGACTGTTTCTAAACCTCTGACTGTTTCTAACCCTCTGACTTCTTTCTAACCCTCTGACTGTTTCTAAACCTCCTACTGTTACTAAACCTCCTACTGTTTCTAAACCTCTGACTGTTTCTAAGCCTCTGACCGTTTCTAAACCTTTGACTGTTTCTAAACCTCTGACTATTTCTAAACCTCTGACTGTTTCCAAACCTCTGACAGTTTCTAAACCTCTGACTGTTTCTAAACCTCTGACTGTTTCTAAACCTCTGACTGTTTCTAAACCTTACTCAGACTGTTTCTAAACCTCTGACTTTTTCTAAACCTCTGACTGTTTCTAAACCTCTGACTGTTTCTAAACCTCTGACTGTTTCTAACCCTCTGACTGTTTCTAAACCTCTGACTGTTTCTAACCCTCTGAATGTTTCTAACCCTCTGACTGTTTCTAAACCTCTGACTGTTTCTAAACCTCTGACTGTTTCTAAACCTCTGACTGTTTCTAAAACTCTGACTGTTTCTAAACCTGACTCGGACTGTTTCTAACCCTCCAACTGTTTCTAAACCTCTGACAGATTCTAAACCTCTGACTGTTTCTAAACCTCTGACTGTTTCTAAACCTGACTCGGACTGTTTCTAACCCTCTGACTGTTTCTAAACCTCTGACAGTTTCTAAACCTCTGACTGTTTCTAAACCTCTGACTGTTTCTAAACCTGACTCGGACTGTTTCTAACCCTCTGACTGTTTCTAAACCTCTGACAGTTTCTAAACCTCTGACTGTTTCTAACCCTCTGACTGTTTCTAAACCTTTGACTGTTTCTAAACCTCTGACTGTTTCTTAACCTCTGACTGTTTCTAAACCTCTGACTGTTTCTAAACCTCTGACTGTTTCTAAACCTGACTCGGACTGTTTCTAACCCTCTGACTGTTTCTAAACCTCTGACAGTTTCTAAATCTCTGACTGTTTCTAAACCTCTGACTGTTTCTGACCCTCTGACTGTTTCTAAACCTCTGACTGTTTCTAAACCTGACTCGGACTGTTTCTAACCATCTGATTGTTTCTAACCCTCTGACTGTTTCTAAACCTCTGACTGTTTCTAAACCTCTGACTGTTTCTAAACCTCTGACTGTTTCTAAACCTGACTCGGACTGTTTCTAACCCTCTGACTGTTTCTAAACCTCTGACTGTTTCTAAACCTCTGACTGTTTCTAACCCTCTGACTGTTTCTAAACCTCTGACTGTTTCTAACCCTGTGACTGTTTCTAAACCTCTGACTGTTTCTAACCCTTTGACTGTTTCTAAACCTCTGACTGTTTCTAACCCTCTGACTGTTTCTAAACTTCTGACTGTTTCTAAACCTGACTCGGACTGTTTCTAACCCTCTGATTGTTTCTAACCATCTGACTGTTTCTAAACCTCTGACTGTTTCTAAACCTCTGACTGTTTCTAAACCTCTGACTGTTTCTAAACCTGTCTCGGACTGTTTCTAACCCTCTGACTGTTTCTAAACCTCTGACTGTTTCTAACCCTCTGACTGTTTCTAAACCTCTGACTGTTTCTAAACCTCTGACTGTTTCTAAACCTCTGACTGTTTCTAAACCTCTGACTGTTTCTAAACCTCTGACTGTTTCTAAACCTCTGACTATTTCGAACCCTCTGACTGTTTCTAACCATCTGACTGTTTCTAAACCTCTGACTGTTTTTAACCCTCTGACTGTTTCTAAACCTCTGACTGTTTCTAAAGCTCTGACAGTTTCTAAAGCTCTGACAGTTTCTAAACCTCTGACTGTTTCTAAACCTCTGACTGTTTCTAAACCTCTGACAGTTTCTGAATCTGACTCGGACTGTTTCTAAAACTGTCTGTTTCTAAACCTCTGACTGTTTCTAAACCTTTGACTGTTTCTAAACCTCTGACTGTTTCTAACCCTCTGACTGTTTCTAAACCTCTGACTGTTTCTAACCCTCTGACTGTTTCTAAACCTCTGACTGTTTCTAAACCTCTTACTGTTTCTAAACCTCTGACTGTTTCTAAACCTCTGACAGTTTCTAAACCTCTGACTGTTTCTAAACCTCTGAGAGTTTCTAAACCTGACTCGGACTGTTTCTAAACCTCTGACTGTTTCTAAACCTCTGACTGTTTCTAACCCTCTGACTGTTTCCAAACCTCTGACTGTTTCTAACCCTCTGACTGTTTCTAAACCTCTGACTGTTTCTAACCCTCTGACTGTTTCTAAACCTCTGACTGTTTCTAACCCTCTGACTTCTTTCTAACCCTCTGACTGTTTCTAAACCTCCTACTGTTACTAAACCTCCTACTGTTTCTAAACCTCTGACTGTTTCTAAGCCTCTGACCGTTTCTAAACCTCTGACTGTTTCTAAACCTCTGACTGTTTCTAAACCTCTGACTGTTTCTAAACCTCTGACTATTTCGAACCCTCTGACTGTTTCTAACCATCTGACTGTTTCTAAACCTCTGACTGTTTTTAACCCTCTGACTGTTTCTAAACCTCTGACTGTTTCTAAAGCTCTGACAGTTTCTAAAGCTCTGACAGTTTCTAAACCTCTGACTGTTTCTAAACCTCTGACTGTTTCTAAACCTCTGACAGTTTCTGAATCTGACTCGGACTGTTTCTAAAACTGTCTGTTTCTAAACCTCTGACTGTTTCTAAACCTTTGACTGTTTCTAAACCTCTGACTGTTTCTAACCCTCTGACTGTTTCTAAACCTCTGACTGTTTCTAACCCTCTGACTGTTTCTAAACCACTGACTGTTTCTAAACCTCTGACTGTTTCTAACCCTCTGACTGTTTCTAAACCTCTGACTGTTTCTAAACCTCTTACTGTTTCTAAACCTCTGAATGTTTCTAAACCTCTGACAGTTTCTAAACCTCTGACTGTTTCTAAACCTCTGAGAGTTTCTAAACATGACTCAGACTGTTTCTAAACCTCTGACTGTTTCTAAACCTCTGACTGTTTCTAAACCTTTGACTGTTTCTAAACCTCTGACTGTTTCTAACCCTCTGACTGTTTCTAAACCTCTGACTGTTTCTAACCCTCTGACTGTTTCTAAACCTCTGACTGTTTCTAAACCTCTGACTGTTTCTAAACCTCTAACAGTTTCTGAATCTGACTCGGACTGTTTCTAAAACTGTCTGTTTCTAAACCTCTGACTGTTTCTAAACCTTTGACTGTTTCTAAACCTCTGACTGTTTCTAACCCTCTGACTGTTTCTAAACCTCTGACTGTTTCTAACCCTCTGACTGTTTCTAAACCTCTGACTGTTTCTAAACCTCTGACTGTTTCTAACCCTCTGACTGTTTCTAAACCTCTGACTGTTTCTAAACCTCTTACTGTTTCTAAACCTCTGAATGTTTCTAAACCTCTGACAGTTTCTAAACCTCTGACTGTTTCTAAACCTCTGAGAGTTTCTAAACCTGACTCGGACTGTTTCTAAACCTCTGACTGTTTCTAAACCTCTGACTGTTTCTAAACCTTTGACTGTTTCTAAACCTCTGACTGTTTCTAACCCTCTGACTGTTTCTAAACCTCTGACTGTTTCTAACCCTCTGACTGTTTCTAAACCTCTGACTGTTTCTAAACCTCTTACTGTTTCTAAACCTCTGACTGTTTCTAAACCTCTGACAGTTTCTAAACCTCTGACTGTTTCTAAACCTCTGACTGTTTCTAAACCTCTGACTGTTTCTAAACCTGACTCGGACTGTTTCTAACCATCTGATTGTTTCTAACCCTCTGACTGTTTCTAAACCTCTGACTGTTTCTAAACCTCTGACTGTTTCTAAACCTCTGACTGTTTCTAAACCTGACTCGGACTGTTTCTAACCCTCTGACTGTTTCTAAACCTCTGACTGTTTCTAAACCTCTGACTGTTTCTAACCCTCTGACTGTTTCTAAACCTCTGACTGTTTCTAACCCTGTGACTGTTTCTAAACCTCTGACTGTTTCTAACCCTTTGACTGTTTCTAAACCTCTGACTGTTTCTAACCCTCTGACTGTTTCTAAACTTCTGACTGTTTCTAAACCTGACTCGGACTGTTTCTAACCCTCTGATTGTTTCTAACCATCTGACTGTTTCTAAACCTCTGACTGTTTCTAAACCTCTGACTGTTTCTAAACCTCTGACTGTTTCTAAACCTGTCTCGGACTGTTTCTAACCCTCTGACTGTTTCTAAACCTCTGACTGTTTCTAACCCTCTGACTGTTTCTAAACCTCTGACTGTTTCTAAACCTCTGACTGTTTCTAAACCTCTGACTGTTTCTAAACCTCTGACTGTTTCTAAACCTCTGACTGTTTCTAAACCTCTGACTATTTCGAACCCTCTGACTGTTTCTAACCATCTGACTGTTTCTAAACCTCTGACTGTTTTTAACCCTCTGACTGTTTCTAAACCTCTGACTGTTTCTAAAGCTCTGACAGTTTCTAAAGCTCTGACAGTTTCTAAACCTCTGACTGTTTCTAAACCTCTGACTGTTTCTAAACCTCTGACAGTTTCTGAATCTGACTCGGACTGTTTCTAAAACTGTCTGTTTCTAAACCTCTGACTGTTTCTAAACCTTTGACTGTTTCTAAACCTCTGACTGTTTCTAACCCTCTGACTGTTTCTAAACCTCTGACTGTTTCTAACCCTCTGACTGTTTCTAAACCTCTGACTGTTTCTAAACCTCTTACTGTTTCTAAACCTCTAACTGTTTCTAAACCTCTGACAGTTTCTAAACCTCTGACTGTTTCTAAACCTCTGAGAGTTTCTAAACCTGACTCGGACTGTTTCTAAACCTCTGACTGTTTCTAAACCTCTGACTGTTTCTAACCCTCTGACTGTTTCCAAACCTCTGACTGTTTCTAACCCTCTGACTGTTTCTAAACCTCTGACTGTTTCTAACCCTCTGACTGTTTCTAAACCTCTGACTGTTTCTAACCCTCTGACTTCTTTCTAACCCTCTGACTGTTTCTAAACCTCCTACTGTTACTAAACCTCCTACTGTTTCTAAACCTCTGACTGTTTCTAAGCCTCTGACCGTTTCTAAACCTCTGACTGTTTCTAAACCTCTGACTGTTTCTAAACCTCTGACTGTTTCTAAACCTCTGACTATTTCGAACCCTCTGACTGTTTCTAACCATCTGACTGTTTCTAAACCTCTGACTGTTTTTAACCCTCTGACTGTTTCTAAACCTCTGACTGTTTCTAAAGCTCTGACAGTTTCTAAAGCTCTGACAGTTTCTAAACCTCTGACTGTTTCTAAACCTCTGACTGTTTCTAAACCTCTGACAGTTTCTGAATCTGACTCGGACTGTTTCTAAAACTGTCTGTTTCTAAACCTCTGACTGTTTCTAAACCTTTGACTGTTTCTAAACCTCTGACTGTTTCTAACCCTCTGACTGTTTCTAAACCTCTGACTGTTTCTAACCCTCTGACTGTTTCTAAACCACTGACTGTTTCTAAACCTCTGACTGTTTCTAACCCTCTGACTGTTTCTAAACCTCTGACTGTTTCTAAACCTCTTACTGTTTCTAAACCTCTGAATGTTTCTAAACCTCTGACAGTTTCTAAACCTCTGACTGTTTCTAAACCTCTGAGAGTTTCTAAACATGACTCGGACTGTTTCTAAACCTCTGACTGTTTCTAAACCTCTGACTGTTTCTAAACCTTTGACTGTTTCTAAACCTCTGACTGTTTCTAACCCTCTGACTGTTTCTAAACCTCTGACTGTTTCTAACCCTCTGACTGTTTCTAAACCTCTGACTGTTTCTAAACCTCTGACTGTTTCTAAACCTCTAACAGTTTCTGAATCTGACTCGGACTGTTTCTAAAACTGTCTGTTTCTAAACCTCTGACTGTTTCTAAACCTTTGACTGTTTCTAAACCTCTGACTGTTTCTAACCCTCTGACTGTTTCTAAACCTCTGACTGTTTCTAACCCTCTGACTGTTTCTAAACCTCTGACTGTTTCTAAACCTCTGACTGTTTCTAACCCTCTGACTGTTTCTAAACCTCTGACTGTTTCTAAACCTCTTACTGTTTCTAAACCTCTGAATGTTTCTAAACCTCTGACAGTTTCTAAACCTCTGACTGTTTCTAAACCTCTGAGAGTTTCTAAACCTGACTCGGACTGTTTCTAAACCTCTGACTGTTTCTAAACCTCTGACTGTTTCTAAACCTTTGACTGTTTCTAAACCTCTGACTGTTTCTAACCCTCTGACTGTTTCTAAACCTCTGACTGTTTCTAACCCTCTGACTGTTTCTAAACCTCTGACTGTTTCTAAACCTCTTACTGTTTCTAAACCTCTGACTGTTTCTAAACCTCTGACAGTTTCTAAACCTCTGACTGTTTCTAAACCTCTGAGAGTTTCTAAACCTGACTCGGACTGTTTCTAAACCTCTGACTGTTTCTAAACCTCTGACTGTTTCTAACCCTCTGACTGTTTCCAAACCTCTGACTGTTTCTAACCCTCTGACTGTTTCTAAACCTCTGACTGTTTCTAACCCTCTGACTGTTTCTAAACCTCTGACTGTTTCTAACCCTCTGACTTCTTTCTAACCCTCTGACTGTTTCTAAACCTCTGACTGTTTCTAACCCTCTGACTGTTTCTAAACCTCTGACTGTTTCTAAACCTCTTACTGTTTCTAAACCTCTGAATGTTTCTAAACCTCTGACAGTTTCTAAACCTCTGACTGTTTCTAAACCTCTGAGAGTTTCTAAACCTGACTCGGACTGTTTCTAAACCTCTGACTGTTTCTAAACCTCTGACTGTTTCTAACCCTCTGACTGTTTCCAAACCTCTGACTGTTTCTAACCCTCTGACTGTTTCTAAACCTCTGACTGTTTCTAACCCTCTGACTGTTTCTAAACCTCTGACTGTTTCTAACCCTCTGACTTCTTTCTAACCCTCTGACTGTTTCTAAACCTCCTACTGTTACTAAACCTCCTACTGTTTCTAAACCTCTGACTGTTTCTAAGCCTCTGACCGTTTCTAAACCTTTGACTGTTTCTAAACCTCTGACTGTTTCTAAACCTCTGACTGTTTCCAAACCTCTGACAGTTTCTAAACCTCTGACTGTTTCTAAACCTCTGACTGTTTCTAAACCTCTGACTGTTTCTAAACCTTACTCAGACTGTTTCTAAACCTCTGACTTTTTCTAAACCTCTGAATGTTTCTAACCCTCTGACTGTTTCTAAACCTCTGACTGTTTCTAAACCTCTGACTGTTTCTAAACCTCTGACTGTTTCTAAAACTCTGACTGTTTCTAAACCTGACTCGGACTGTTTCTAACCCTCCAACTGTTTCTAAACCTCTTACTGTTTCTAAACCTCTGAATGTTTCTAAACCTCTGACAGTTTCTAAACCTCTGACTGTTTCTAAACCTCTGAGAGTTTCTAAACCTGACTCGGACTGTTTCTAAACCTCTGACTGTTTCTAAACCTCTGACTGTTTCTAAACCTTTGACTGTTTCTAAACCTCTGACTGTTTCTAACCCTCTGACTGTTTCTAAACCTCTGACTGTTTCTAACCCTCTGACTGTTTCTAAACCTCTGACTGTTTCTAAACCTCTTACTGTTTCTAAACCTCTGACTGTTTCTAAACCTCTGACAGTTTCTAAACCTCTGACTGTTTCTAAACCTCTGAGAGTTTCTAAACCTGACTCGGACTGTTTCTAAACCTCTGACTGTTTCTAAACCTCTGACTGTTTCTAACCCTCTGACTGTTTCCAAACCTCTGACTGTTTCTAACCCTCTGACTGTTTCTAAACCTCTGACTGTTTCTAACCCTCTGACTGTTTCTAAACCTCTGACTGTTTCTAACCCTCTGACTTCTTTCTAACCCTCTGACTGTTTCTAAACCTCTGACTGTTTCTAACCCTCTGACTGTTTCTAAACCTCTGACTGTTTCTAAACCTCTTACTGTTTCTAAACCTCTGAATGTTTCTAAACCTCTGACAGTTTCTAAACCTCTGACTGTTTCTAAACCTCTGAGAGTTTCTAAACCTGACTCGGACTGTTTCTAAACCTCTGACTGTTTCTAAACCTCTGACTGTTTCTAACCCTCTGACTGTTTCCAAACCTCTGACTGTTTCTAACCCTCTGACTGTTTCTAAACCTCTGACTGTTTCTAACCCTCTGACTGTTTCTAAACCTCTGACTGTTTCTAACCCTCTGACTTCTTTCTAACCCTCTGACTGTTTCTAAACCTCCTACTGTTACTAAACCTCCTACTGTTTCTAAACCTCTGACTGTTTCTAAGCCTCTGACCGTTTCTAAACCTTTGACTGTTTCTAAACCTCTGACTGTTTCTAAACCTCTGACTGTTTCCAAACCTCTGACAGTTTCTAAACCTCTGACTGTTTCTAAACCTCTGACTGTTTCTAAACCTCTGACTGTTTCTAAACCTTACTCAGACTGTTTCTAAACCTCTGACTTTTTCTAAACCTCTGAAAGTTTCTAACCCTCTGACTGTTTCTAAACCTCTGACTGTTTCTAACCCTCTGACTGTTTCTAAACCTCTGACTGTTTCTAACCCTCTGATTGTTTCTAAACCTGACTCCGAATGTTTCTAAAACTCTGACTGTTTCTAAACCTCTGACAGTTTCTAACCCTCTGACTGTTTCTAAACCTCTGACTGTTTCTAACCCTCTGACTGTTTCTAAACTTCTGACTGTTTCTAAACCTGACTCGGACTGTTTATTACCCTCTGATTGTTTCTAACCATCTGACTGTTTCTAAACCTCTGACTGTTTCTAAACCTCTGACTGTTTCTAAACCTCTGACTGTTTCTAAACCTGTCTCGGACTGTTTCTAACCCTCTGACTGTTTCTAAACCTCTGACTGTTTCTAACCCTCTGACTGTTTCTAAACCTCTGACTGTTTCTAAACCTCTGACTGTTTCTAAACCTCTGACTGTTTCTAAACCTCTGACTGTTTCTAAACCTCTGACTGTTTTTAACCCTCTGACTGTTTCTAAACCTCTGACTGTTTCTAAACCTCTGACTGTTTCTAACCCTCTGACTGTTTCTAACCCTCTGACTGTTTCTAAACCTCTGACTGTTTCTAAACCTCTTACTGTTTCTAAACCTCTGACTGTTTCTAAACCTCTGACAGTTTCTAAACCTCTGACTGTTTCTAAACCTCTGAGAGTTTCTAAACCTGACTCGGACTGTTTCTAATCCTCTGACTGTTTCTAAACCTCTGAGAGTTTCTAAACCTGACTCGGACTGTTTCTAAACCTCTGACTGTTTCTAACCCTCTGACTGTTTCTAAACCTCTGACTGTTTCTAACCCTCTGACTGTTTCTAAACCTCTGACTGTTTCTAACCCTCTGACTGTTTCTAAACCTCTGACTGTTTCTAACCCTCTGACTTCTTTCTAACCCTCTGACTGTTTCTAAACCTCCTACTGTTTCTAAACCTCTTACTGTTTCTAAACCTCTGACTGTTTCCAAGCCTCTGACCGTTTCTAAACCTTTGACTGTTTCTAAACCTCTGACTGTTTCTAAACCTCTGACTGTTTCTAAACCTGACTTGGACTGTTTCTAACCCTCTGACTGTTTCCAAACCTCTGACAGTTTCTAAACCTCTGACTGTTTCTAAACCTCTGACTGTTTCTAAACCTCTGACTGTTTCTAAACCTGACTCAGACTGTTTCTAAACCTCTGACTTTTTCTAAACCTCTGACTGTTTCTAAACCTCTGACTGTTTCTAAACCTCTGACTGTTTCTAAACCTCTGACTGTTTCTAACCCTCTGACTGTTTCTAAACCTCTGACTGTTTCTAACCCTCTGACTGTTTCTAACCCTCTGACTGTTTCTAAACCTCTGACTGTTACTAAACCTCTGACTGTTTCTAAACCTCTGACTGTTTCTAAACCTCTGACTGTTTCTAAACCTGACTCGGACTGTTTCTAACCCTCTGACTCTTTCTAAACCTCTGACAGTTTCTAAACCTCTGACTGTTTCCAAACCTGACTCGGACTGTTTCTAACCCTCTGACTGTTTCTAAAACTCTGACTGTTTCTAAACCTGACTCGGACTGTTTCTAACCCTCCAACTGTTTCTAAACCTCTGACAGATTCTAAACCTCTGACTGTTTCTAAACCTCTGACTGTTTCTAAACCTCTGACTGTTTCTAAACCTGACTCGGACTGTTTCTAACCCTCTGACTGTTTCTAAACCTCTGACAGTTTCTAAACCTCTGACTGTTTCTAAACCTCTGACTGTTTCTAAACCTGACTCGGACTGTTTCTAACCCTCTGACTGTTTCTAAACCTCTGACAGTTTCTAAACCTCTGACTGTTTCTAAACCTCTGACTGTTTCTAAACCTCTGACTGTTTCTAAACCTGACTCGGACTGTTTCTGACCCTCTGACTGTTTCTAACCCTCTGACTGTTTCTAAACCTCTGACTGTTTCTAACCCTCTGACTGTTTCTAACCCTCTGACTGTTTCTAAACCTCTGACTGTTTCTAAACCTCTTACTGTTTCTAAACCTCTGACTGTTTCTAAACCTCTGACAGTTTCTAAACCTCTGACTGTTTCTAAACCTCTGAGAGTTTCTAAACCTGACTCGGACTGTTTCTAATCCTCTGACTGTTTCTAAACCTCTGAGAGTTTCTAAACCTGACTCGGACTGTTTCTAAACCTCTGACTGTTTCTAACCCTCTGACTGTTTCTAAACCTCTGACTGTTTCTAACCCTCTGACTGTTTCTAAACCTCTGACTGTTTCTAACCCTCTGACTGTTTCTAAACCTCTGACTGTTTCTAACCCTCTGACTTCTTTCTAACCCTCTGACTGTTTCTAAACCTCCTACTGTTTCTAAACCTCTTACTGTTTCTAAACCTCTGACTGTTTCCAAGCCTCTGACCGTTTCTAAACCTTTGACTGTTTCTAAACCTCTGACTGTTTCTAAACCTCTGACTGTTTCTAAACCTGACTTGGACTGTTTCTAACCCTCTGACTGTTTCCAAACCTCTGACAGTTTCTAAACCTCTGACTGTTTCTAAACCTCTGACTGTTTCTAAACCTCTGACTGTTTCTAAACCTGACTCAGACTGTTTCTAAACCTCTGACTTTTTCTAAACCTCTGACTGTTTCTAAACCTCTGACTGTTTCTAAACCTCTGACTGTTTCTAAACCTCTGACTGTTTCTAACCCTCTGACTGTTTCTAAACCTCTGACTGTTTCTAACCCTCTGACTGTTTCTAACCCTCTGACTGTTTCTAAACCTCTGACTGTTACTAAACCTCTGACTGTTTCTAAACCTCTGACTGTTTCTAAACCTCTGACTGTTTCTAAACCTGACTCGGACTGTTTCTAACCCTCTGACTCTTTCTAAACCTCTGACAGTTTCTAAACCTCTGACTGTTTCCAAACCTGACTCGGACTGTTTCTAACCCTCTGACTGTTTCTAAAACTCTGACTGTTTCTAAACCTGACTCGGACTGTTTCTAACCCTCCAACTGTTTCTAAACCTCTGACAGATTCTAAACCTCTGACTGTTTCTAAACCTCTGACTGTTTCTAAACCTCTGACTGTTTCTAAACCTGACTCGGACTGTTTCTAACCCTCTGACTGTTTCTAAACCTCTGACAGTTTCTAAACCTCTGACTGTTTCTAAACCTCTGACTGTTTCTAAACCTGACTCGGACTGTTTCTAACCCTCTGACTGTTTCTAAACCTCTGACAGTTTCTAAACCTCTGACTGTTTCTAAACCTCTGACTGTTTCTAAACCTCTGACTGTTTCTAAACCTGACTCGGACTGTTTCTGACCCTCTGTCTGTTTCTAAACCTCTGACTGTTTCTAACCCTCTGACTGTTTCTAACCCTCTGACTGTTTCTAAACCTCTGACTGTTTCTAACCCTCTGACTGTTTCTAAACCTCTGACTGTTTCTAAAGCTCTGACAGTTTCTAAACCTCTGACTGTTTCTAAACCTCTGACTGTTTCTAAATCTCTGACTGTTTCTAAACCTGACTCAGACTGTTTCTAAACCTCTGACTTTTTCTAAACCTCTGACTGTTTCTAACCCTCTGACTGTTTCTAACCCTCTGACTGTTTCTAACCCTCTGACTGTTTCTAACCCTCTGACTGTTTCTAAACCTCTGACTGTTTCTAACCCTCTGACTGTTTCTAAACCTCTGACTGTTTCTAAACCTGACTCGGACTGTTTCTAACCCTCCAACTGTTTCTAAACCTCTGACAGATTCTAAACCTCTGACTGTTTCTAAACCTCTGACTGTTTCTAAACCTCTGACTGTTTCTAAACCTGACTCGGACTGTTTCTGACCCTCTGTCTGTTTCTAAACCTCTGACTGTTTCTAACCCTCTGACTGTTTCTAACCCTCTGACTGTTTCTAAACCTCTGACTGTTTCTAACCCTCTGACTGTTTCTAAACCTCTGACTGTTTCTAAAGCTCTGACAGTTTCTAAACCTCTGACTGTTTCTAAACCTCTGACTGTTTCTAAATCTCTGACTGTTTCTAAACCTGACTCAGACTGTTTCTAAACCTCTGACTTTTTCTAAACCTCTGACTGTTTCTAACCCTCTGACTGTTTCTAACCCTCTGACTGTTTCTAACCCTCTGACTGTTTCTAACCCTCTGACTGTTTCTAAACCTCTGACTGTTTCTAACCCTCTGACTGTTTCTAAACCTCTGACTGTTTCTAAACCTGACTCAGACTGTTTCTAACCCTCCAACTGTTTCTAAACCTCTGACAGATTCTAAACCTCTGACTGTTTCTAAACCTCTGACTGTTTCTAAACCTCTGACTGTTTCTAAACCTGACTCGGACTGTTTCTAACCCTCTGACTGTTTCTAAACCTCTGACAGTTTCTAAACCTCTGACTGTTTCTAAACTTCTGACTGTTTCTAAACCTCTGACTGTTTCTAAACCTGACTCGGACTGTTTCTGACCCTCTGTCTGGTTCTAAACCTCTGACTGTTTCTAACCCTCTGACTGTTTCTAACCCTCTGACTGTTTCTAAACCTCTGACTGTTTCTAACTCTCTGACTGTTTCTAAACCTCTGACTGTTTCTAAAGCTCTGACAGTTTCTAAACCTCTGACTGTTTCTAAACCTCTGACTGTTTCTAAATCTCTGACTGTTTCTAAACCTGACTCAGACTGTTTCTAAACCTCTGACTTTTTCTAAACCTCTGACTGTTTCTAACCCTCTGACTGTTTCTAACCCTCTGACTGTTTCTGACCCTCTGTCTGTTTCTAAACCTCTGACTGTTTCTAACCCTCTGACTGTTTCTAACCCTCTGACTGTTTCTAAACCTCTGACTGTTTCTAACCCTCTGACTGTTTCTAAACCTCTGACTGTTTCTAAAGCTCTGACAGTTTCTAAACCTCTGACTGTTTCTAAACCTCTGACTGTTTCTAAATCTCTGACTGTTTCTAAACCTGACTCAGACTGTTTCT
This sequence comes from Oncorhynchus mykiss, assembly GCF_013265735.2. Taxonomy (NCBI): domain Eukaryota; kingdom Metazoa; phylum Chordata; class Actinopteri; order Salmoniformes; family Salmonidae; genus Oncorhynchus; species Oncorhynchus mykiss. Next base: position 63,598,487 of record NC_048579.1, read on the forward strand.
AAACCTCTGACTTTTTCTAAACCTCTGACTGTTTCTAACCCTCTGACTGTTTCTAACCCTCTGACTGTTTCTAACCCTCTGACTGTTTCTAACCCTCTGACTGTTTCTAAACCTCTGACTGTTTCTAACCCTCTGACTGTTTCTAAACCTCTGACTGTTTCTAAACCTGACTCAGACTGTTTCTAACCCTCCAACTGTTTCTAAACCTCTGACAGATTCTAAACCTCTGACTGTTTCTAAACCTCTGACTGTTTCTAAACCTCTGACTGTTTCTAAACCTCTGACTGTTTCTAAACCTGACTCGGACTGTTTCTAACCCTCTGACTGTTTCTAAACCTCTGACAGTTTCTAAACCTCTGACTGTTTCTAAACTTCTGACTGTTTCTAAACCTCTGACTGTTTCTAAACCTGACTCGGACTGTTTCTGACCCTCTGTCTGGTTCTAAACCTCTGACTGTTTCTAACCCTCTGACTGTTTCTAACCCTCTGACTGTTTCTAAACCTCTGACTGTTTCTAACTCTCTGACTGTTTCTAAACCTCTGACTGTTTCTAAAGCTCTGACAGTTTCTAAACCTCTGACTGTTTCTAAACCTCTGACTGTTTCTAAATCTCTGACTGTTTCTAAACCTGACTCAGACTGTTTCTAAACCTCTGACTTTTTCTAAACCTCTGACTGTTTCTAACCCTCTGACTGTTTCTAACCCTCTGACTGTTTCTGACCCTCTGTCTGTTTCTAAACCTCTGACTGTTTCTAACCCTCTGACTGTTTCTAACCCTCTGACTGTTTCTAAACCTCTGACTGTTTCTAACCCTCTGACTGTTTCTAAACCTCTGACTGTTTCTAAAGCTCTGACAGTTTCTAAACCTCTGACTGTTTCTAAACCTCTGACTGTTTCTAAATCTCTGACTGTTTCTAAACCTGACTCAGACTGTTTCTAAACCTCTGACTTTTTCTAAACCTCTGACTGTTTCTAACCCTCTGACTGTTGCTAACCCTCTGACTGTTTCTAACCCTCTGACTGTTTCTAACCCTCTGACTGTTTCTAAACCTCTGACTGTTTCTAACCCTCTGACTGTTTCTAAACCTCTGACTGTTTCTAAACCTGACTCAGACTGTTTCTAACCCTCCAACTGTTTCTAAACCTCTGACAGATTCTAAACCTCTGACTGTTTCTAAACCTCTGACTGTTTCTAAACCTCTGACTGTTTCTAAACCTGACTCGGACTGTTTCTAACCCCCTGACTGTTTCTAAACCTCTGACAGTTTCTAAACCTCTGACTGTTTCTAAACTTCTGACTGTTTCTAAACCTCTGACTGTTTCTAAACCTGACTCGGACTGTTTCTGACCCTCTGTCTGGTTCTAAACCTTTGACTGTTTCGAACCCTCTGACTGTTTCTAACCCTCTGACTGTTTCTAAACCTCTGACTGTTTCTAACTCTCTGACTGTTTCTAAACCTCTGACTTTTTCTAAAGCTCTGACAGTTTCTAAACCTCTGACTGTTTCTAAACCTCTGACTGTTTCTAAATCTCTGACTGTTTCTAAACCTGACTCAGACTGTTTCTAAACCTCTGACTTTTTCTAAACCTCTGACTGTTTCTAACCCTCTGACTGTTTCTAACCCTCTGACTGTTTCTAACCCTCTGACTGTTTCTAAACCTCTGACTGTTTCTAACCCTCTTACTGTTTCTAAACCTCTGACTGTTTCTAACTCTCTGACTGTTTCTAAACCTCTGACTGTTTCTAAACCTCTGACTGTTTCTAAACCTCTGACAGTTTCTAAACCTCTGACTGTTTCCAAACCTGACTCGGACTGTTTCTAACCCTCTGACTGTTTCTAAACCTCTGACTGTTTCTAACCCTCTGACTTTTTCTAAACCTCTGACTGTTTCTAAACCTCTGACTGTTTCTAAACCTCTGACTGTTTCTAACCCTCTGACTGTTTCTAAACTTCTGACTGTTTCTAAACCTCTGACTGTTTCTAAACCTCTGACTGTTTCTAACCCTCTGACTTTTTCTAAACCTCTGACTGTTTCTAACCCTCTGACTGTTTCTAAACCTCTGACTGTTTCTAAACCTCTGACTGTTTCTAAACCTCTGACTGTTTCTAACCCTCTGACAGTTTCTAAACCTGACTCGGACTGTTTCTAAACCTCTGACTGTTTCTAACCCTCTGCCTGTTTCTAACCCTCTGACTGTTTCTAAACCTCTGACTGTTTCTAAACCTCTGACTGTTTCTAAACCTCTGACTGTTTCTAACCCTCTGACAGTTTCTAAACCTGACTCGGACTGTTTTTAAACCTCTTACTGTTTCTAACCCTCTGACTGTTTCTAACCCTCTGACTGTTTCTAAACCTCTGGCTGTTTCTAACCCTCTGACTGTTTCCAAACCTCTGACAGTTTCTAAACCTCTGACTGTTTCTAAACCTCTGACTGTTTCTAAACCTGACTCAGACTGTTTCTAAACCTCTGACTTTTTCTAAACCTCTGACTGTTTCTAAACCTCTGACTGTTTCTAAACCTCTGACTGTTTCTAAACCTCTGACTGTTTCTAACCCTCTGACTGTTTCTAAACCTCTGACTGTTTCTAACCCTCTGACTGTTTCTAACCCTCTGACTGTTTCTAAACCTCTGACTGTTTCTAAACCTCTGACTGTTTCTAAACCTCTGACTGTTTCTAAACCTCTGACTGTTTCTAAACCTGACTCGGACTGTTTCTAACCCTCTGACTCTTTCTAAACCTCTGACAGTTTCTAAACCTCTGACTGTTTCCAAACCTGACTCGGACTGTTTCTAACCCTCTGACTGTTTCTAAAACTCTGACTGTTTCTAAACCTGACTCGGACTGTTTCTAACCCTCCAACTGTTTCTAAACCTCTGACAGATTCTAAACCTCTGACTGTTTCTAAACCTCTGACTGTTTCTAAACCTCTGACTGTTTCTAAACCTGACTCGGACTGTTTCTAACCCTCTGACTGTTTCTAAACCTCTGACAGTTTCTAAACCTCTGACTGTTTCTAAACCTCTGACTGTTTCTAAACCTGACTCGGACTGTTTCTAACCCTCTGACTGTTTCTAAACCTCTGACAGTTTCTAAACCTCTGACTGTTTCTAAACCTCTGACTGTTTCTAAACCTCTGACTGTTTCTAAACCTGACTCGGACTGTTTCTGACCCTCTGTCTGTTTCTAATCCTCTGACTGTTTCTAACCCTCTGACTGTTTCTAACCCTCTCACTGTTTCTAAACCTCTGACTGTTTCTAACCCTCTGACTGTTTCTAAACCTCTGACTGTTTCTAAAGCTCTGACAGTTTCTAAACCTCTGACTGTTTCTAAACCTCTGACTGTTTCTAAATCTCTGACTGTTTCTAAACCTGACTTAGACTGTTTCTAAACCTCTGACTTTTTCTAAACCTCTGACTGTTTCTAACCCTCTGACTGTTTCTAACCCTCTGACTGTTTCTAACCCTCTGACTGTTTCTAACCCTCTGACTGTTTCTAAACCTCTGACTGTTTCTAACCCTCTGACTGTTTCTAAACCTCTGACTGTTTCTAAACCTGACTCAGACTGTTTCTAACCCTCCAACTGTTTCTAAACCTCTGACAGATTCTAAACCTCTGACTGTTTCTAAACCTCTGACTGTTTCTAAACCTCTGACTGTTTCTAAACCTGACTCGGACTGTTTCTAACCCTCTGACTGTTTCTAAACCTCTTACAGTTTCTAAACCTCTGACTGTTTCTAAACCTCTGACTGTTTCTAAACCTCTGACTGTTTCTAAACCTGACTCGGACTGTTTCTGACCCTCTGTCTGGTTCTAAACCTCTGACTGTTTCTAACCCTCTGACTGTTTCTAACCCTCTGACTGTTTCTAAACCTCTGACTGTTTCTAACCCTCTGACTGTTTCTAAACCTCTGACTGTTTCTAAAGCTCTGACAGTTTCTAAACCTCTGACTGTTTCTAAACCTCTGACTGTTTCTAAATCTCTGACTGTTTCTAAACCTGACTCAGACTGTTTCTAAACCTCTGACTTTTTCTAAACCTCTGACTGTTTCTAACCCTCTGACTGTTTCTAACCCTCTGACTGTTTCTAACCCTCTGACTGTTTCTAACCCTCTGACTGTTTCTAAACCTCTGACTGTTTCTAACCCTCTGACTGTTTCTAAACCTCTGACTGTTTCTAACTCTCTGACTGTTTCTAAACCTCTGACTGTTTCTAAACCTCTGACTGTTTCTAAACCTCTGACAGTTTCTAAACCTCTGACTATTTCCAAACCTGACTCGGACTGTTTCTAACCCTCTGACTGTTTCTAAACCTCTGACTGTTTCTAACCCTCTGACTTTTTCTAAACCTCTGACTGTTTCTAAACCTCTGACTGTTTCTAAACCTCTGACTGTTTCTAACCCTCTGACTGTTTCTAAACTTCTGACTGTTTCTAAACCTCTGACTGTTTCTAAACCTCTGACTGTTTCTAACCCTCTGACTTTTTCTAAACCTCTGACTGTTTCTAAACCTCTGACTATTTCTAAACCTCTGACTGTTTCTAACCCTCTGACTGTTTCTAAACCTCTGACTGTTTCTAAACCTCTGACTGTTTCTAAACCTCTGACTGTTTCTAACCCTCTGACAGTTTCTAAACCTGACTCGGACTGTTTCTAAACCTCTGACTGTTTCTAACCCTCTGACTGTTTCTAACCCTCTGACTGTTTCTAAACCTCTGACTGTTTCTAACCCTCTGACTGTTTCTAAACTTCTGACTGTTTCTAAACCTCTGACTGTTTCTAACCCTCTGACTGTTTCTAAACCTCTGACTGTTTCTAAACCTCTGACTGTTTCTAAACCTCTGACTGTTTCTAAATCTCTGACTGTTTCTAAACCTGACTCAGACTCTTTCTAAACCTCTGACTTTTTCTAAACCTCTGACTGTTTCTAACCCTCTGACTTTTTCTAACCCTCTGACTGTTTCTAACCCTCTGACTGTTTCTAACCCTCTGACTGTTTCTAAACCTCTGACTGTTTCTAACCCTCTGACTGTTTCTAAACCTCTGACTGTTTCTAACCCTCTGACTGTTTCTAAACCTCTGACTGTTTCTAAACCTCTGACTGTTTCTAAACCTCTGACAGTTTCTAAACCTCTGACTGTTTCCAAACCTGACTCGGACTGTTTCTAACCCTCTGACTGTTTCTAAACCTCTGACTGTTTCTAACCCTCTGACTGTTTCTAAACCTCTGACTGTTTCTAACCCTCTTACTGTTTCTAAACCTCTGACTGTTTCTAACTCTCTGACTGTTTCTAAACCTCTGACTGTTTCTAAACCTCTGACTGTTTCTAAACCTCTGACAGTTTCTAAACCTCTGACTGTTTCCAAACCTGACTCGGACTGTTTCTAACCCTCTGACTGTTTCTAAACCTCTGACTGTTTCTAACCCTCTGACTTTTTCTAAACCTCTGACTGTTTCTAAACCTCTGACAGTTTCTAAACCTCTGACTGTTTCTAACCCTCTGACTGTTTCTAAACTTCTGACTGTTTCTAAACCTCTGACTGTTTCTAAACCTCTGACTGTTTCTAACCCTCTGACTTTTTCTAAACCTCTGACTGTTTCTAACCCTCTGACTGTTTCTAAACCTCTGACTGTTTCTAAACCTCTGACTGTTTCTAAACCTCTGACTGTTTCTAACCCTCTGACAGTTTCTAAACCTGACTCGGACTGTTTCTAAACCTCTGACTCTTTCTAACCCTCTGACAGTTTCTAAACCTGACTCAGACTCTTTCTAAACCTCTGACTTTTTCTAACCCTCTGACTGTTTCTAAACCTCTGACAGTTTCTAAACCTCTGACTGTTTCTAAACCTCTGACTGTTTCTAAACCTCTGACTGTTTCTAAACCTGACTCGGACTGTTTCTGACCCTCTGTCTGTTTCTAAACCTCTGACTGTTTCTAACCCTCTGACTGTTTCTAACCCTCTCACTGTTTCTAAACCTCTGACTGTTTCTAACCCTCTGACTGTTTCTAAACCTCTGACTGTTTCTAAAGCTCTGACAGTTTCTAAACCTCTGACTGTTTCTAAACCTCTGACTGTTTCTAAATCTCTGACTGTTTCTAAACCTGACTTAGACTGTTTCTAAACCTCTGACTTTTTCTAAACCTCTGACTGTTTCTAACCCTCTGACTGTTTCTAACCCTCTGACTGTTTCTAACCCTCTGACTGTTTCTAACCCTCTGACTGTTTCTAAACCTCTGACTGTTTCTAACCCTCTGACTGTTTCTAAACCTCTGACTGTTTCTAAACCTGACTCAGACTGTTTCTAACCCTCCAACTGTTTCTAAACCTCTGACAGATTCTAAACCTCTGACTGTTTCTAAACCTCTGACTGTTTCTAAACCTCTGACTGTTTCTAAACCTGACTCGGACTGTTTCTAACCCTCTGACTGTTTCTAAACCTCTTACAGTTTCTAAACCTCTGACTGTTTCTAAACCTCTGACTGTTTCTAAACCTCTGACTGTTTCTAAACCTGACTCGGACTGTTTCTGACCCTCTGTCTGGTTCTAAACCTCTGACTGTTTCTAACCCTCTGACTGTTTCTAACCCTCTGACTGTTTCTAAACCTCTGACTGTTTCTAACCCTCTGACTGTTTCTAAACCTCTGACTGTTTCTAAAGCTCTGACAGTTTCTAAACCTCTGACTGTTTCTAAACCTCTGACTGTTTCTAAATCTCTGACTGTTTCTAAACCTGACTCAGACTGTTTCTAAACCTCTGACTTTTTCTAAACCTCTGACTGTTTCTAACCCTCTGACTGTTTCTAACCCTCTGACTGTTTCTAACCCTCTGACTGTTTCTAACCCTCTGACTGTTTCTAAACCTCTGACTGTTTCTAACCCTCTGACTGTTTCTAAACCTCTGACTGTTTCTAACTCTCTGACTGTTTCTAAACCTCTGACTGTTTCTAAACCTCTGACTGTTTCTAACCCTCTGACTGTTTCTAACCCTCTGACTGTTTCTAAACCTCTGACTGTTTCTAACCCTCTGACTGTTTCTAAACTTCTGACTGTTTCTAAACCTCTGACTGTTTCTAACCCTCTGACTGTTTCTAAACCTCTGACTGTTTCTAAACCTCTGACTGTTTCTAAACCTCTGACTGTTTCTAAATCTCTGACTGTTTCTAAACCTGACTCAGACTCTTTCTAAACCTCTGACTTTTTCTAAACCTCTGACTGTTTCTAACCCTCTGACTGTTTCTAACCCTCTGACTGTTTCTAAACCTCTGACTGTTTCTAACCCTCTGACTGTTTCTAAACTTCTGACTGTTTCTAAACCTCTGACTGTTTCTAACCCTCTGACTGTTTCTAAACCTCTGACTGTTTCTAAACCTCTGACTGTTTCTAAACCTCTGACTGTTTCTAAATCTCTGACTGTTTCTAAACCTGACTCAGACTCTTTCTAAACCTCTGACTTTTTCTAAACCTCTGACTGTTTCTAACCCTCTGACTTTTTCTAACCCTCTGACTGTTTCTAACCCTCTGACTGTTTCTAACCCTCTGACTGTTTCTAAACCTCTGACTGTTTCTAACCCTCTGACTGTTTCTAAACCTCTGACTGTTTCTAACCCTCTGACTGTTTCTAAACCTCTGACTGTTTCTAAACCTCTGACTGTTTCTAAACCTCTGACAGTTTCTAAACCTCTGACTGTTTCCAAACCTGACTCGGACTGTTTCTAACCCTCTGACTGTTTCTAAACCTCTGACTGTTTCTAACCCTCTGACTGTTTCTAAACCTCTGACTGTTTCTAACCCTCTTACTGTTTCTAAACCTCTGACTGTTTCTAACTCTCTGACTGTTTCTAAACCTCTGACTGTTTCTAAACCTCTGACTGTTTCTAAACCTCTGACAGTTTCTAAACCTCTGACTGTTTCCAAACCTGACTCGGACTGTTTCTAACCCTCTGACTGTTTCTAAACCTCTGACTGTTTCTAACCCTCTGACTTTTTCTAAACCTCTGACTGTTTCTAAACCTCTGACAGTTTCTAAACCTCTGACTGTTTCTAACCCTCTGACTGTTTCTAAACTTCTGACTGTTTCTAAACCTCTGACTGTTTCTAAACCTCTGACTGTTTCTAACCCTCTGACTTTTTCTAAACCTCTGACTGTTTCTAACCCTCTGACTGTTTCTAAACCTCTGACTGTTTCTAAACCTCTGACTGTTTCTAAACCTCTGACTGTTTCTAACCCTCTGACAGTTTCTAAACCTGACTCGGACTGTTTCTAAACCTCTGACTCTTTCTAACCCTCTGACAGTTTCTAAACCTGACTCAGACTCTTTCTAAACCTCTGACTTTTTCTAACCCTCTGACTGTTTCTAAACCTCTGACAGTTTCTAAACCTCTGACTGTTTCTAAACCTCTGACTGTTTCTAAACCTCTGACTGTTTCTAAACCTGACTCGGACTGTTTCTGACCCTCTGTCTGTTTCTAAACCTCTGACTGTTTCTAACCCTCTGACTGTTTCTAACCCTCTCACTGTTTCTAAACCTCTGACTGTTTCTAACCCTCTGACTGTTTCTAAACCTCTGACTGTTTCTAAAGCTCTGACAGTTTCTAAACCTCTGACTGTTTCTAAACCTCTGACTGTTTCTAAATCTCTGACTGTTTCTAAACCTGACTTAGACTGTTTCTAAACCTCTGACTTTTTCTAAACCTCTGACTGTTTCTAACCCTCTGACTGTTTCTAACCCTCTGACTGTTTCTAACCCTCTGACTGTTTCTAACCCTCTGACTGTTTCTAAACCTCTGACTGTTTCTAACCCTCTGACTGTTTCTAAACCTCTGACTGTTTCTAAACCTGACTCAGACTGTTTCTAACCCTCCAACTGTTTCTAAACCTCTGACAGATTCTAAACCTCTGACTGTTTCTAAACCTCTGACTGTTTCTAAACCTGACTCGGACTGTTTCTGACCCTCTGTCTGGTTCTAAACCTCTGACTGTTTCTAACCCTCTGACTGTTTCTAACCCTCTGACTGTTTCTAAACCTCTGACTGTTTCTAACCCTCTGACTGTTTCTAAACCTCTGACTGTTTCTAAAGCTCTGACAGTTTCTAAACCTCTGACTGTTTCTAAACCTCTGACTGTTTCTAAATCTCTGACTGTTTCTAAACCTGACTCAGACTGTTTCTAAACCTCTGACTTTTTCTAAACCTCTGACTGTTTCTAACCCTCTGACTGTTTCTAACCCTCTGACTGTTTCTAACCCTCTGACTGTTTCTAACCCTCTGACTGTTTCTAAACCTCTGACTGTTTCTAACCCTCTGACTGTTTCTAAACCTCTGACTGTTTCTAACTCTCTGACTGTTTCTAAACCTCTGACTGTTTCTAAACCTCTGACTGTTTCTAAACCTCTGACAGTTTCTAAACCTCTGACTATTTCCAAACCTGACTCGGACTGTTTCTAACCCTCTGACTGTTTCTAAACCTCTGACTGTTTCTAACCCTCTGACTTTTTCTAAACCTCTGACTGTTTCTAAACCTCTGACTGTTTCTAAACCTCTGACTGTTTCTAACCCTCTGACTGTTTCTAAACTTCTGACTGTTTCTAAACCTCTGACTGTTTCTAAACCTCTGACTGTTTCTAACCCTCTGACTTTTTCTAAACCTCTGACTGTTTCTAAACCTCTGACTATTTCTAAACCTCTGACTGTTTCTAACCCTCTGACTGTTTCTAAACCTCTGACTGTTTCTAAACCTCTGACTGTTTCTAAACCTCTGACTGTTTCTAACCCTCTGACAGTTTCTAAACCTGACTCGGACTGTTTCTAAACCTCTGACTGTTTCTAACCCTCTGACTGTTTCTAACCCTCTGACTGTTTCTAAACCTCTGACTGTTTCTAACCCTCTGACTGTTTCTAAACTTCTGACTGTTTCTAAACCTCTGACTGTTTCTAACCCTCTGACTGTTTCTAAACCTCTGACTGTTTCTAAACCTCTGACTGTTTCTAAACCTCTGACTGTTTCTAAATCTCTGACTGTTTCTAAACCTGACTCAGACTCTTTCTAAACCTCTGACTTTTTCTAAACCTCTGACTGTTTCTAACCCTCTGACTTTTTCTAACCCTCTGACTGTTTCTAACCCTCTGACTGTTTCTAACCCTCTGACTGTTTCTAAACCTCTGACTGTTTCTAACCCTCTGACTGTTTCTAAACCTCTGACTGTTTCTAACCCTCTGACTGTTTCTAACCCTCTGACTGTTTCTAACCCTCTGACTGTTTCTAAACCTCTGACTGTTTCTAACCCTCTGACTGTTTCTAAACCTCTGACTGTTTCTAAACCTGACTCAGACTGTTTCTAACCCTCCAACTGTTTCTAAACCTCTGACAGATTCTAAACCTCTGACTGTTTCTAAACCTCTGACTGTTTCTAAACCTCTGACTGTTTCTAAACCTGACTCGGACTGTTTCTAACCCTCTGACTGTTTCTAAACCTCTTACAGTTTCTAAACCTCTGACTGTTTCTAAACCTCTGACTGTTTCTAAACCTCTGACTGTTTCTAAACCTGACTCGGACTGTTTCTGACCCTCTGTCTGGTTCTAAACCTCTGACTGTTTCTAACCCTCTGACTGTTTCTAACCCTCTGACTGTTTCTAAACCTCTGACTGTTTCTAACCCTCTGACTGTTTCTAAACCTCTGACTGTTTCTAAAGCTCTGACAGTTTCTAAACCTCTGACTGTTTCTAAACCTCTGACTGTTTCTAAATCTCTGACTGTTTCTAAACCTGACTCAGACTGTTTCTAAACCTCTGACTTTTTCTAAACCTCTGACTGTTTCTAACCCTCTGACTGTTTCTAACCCTCTGACTGTTTCTAACCCTCTGACTGTTTCTAACCCTCTGACTGTTTCTAAACCTCTGACTGTTTCTAACCCTCTGACTGTTTCTAAACCTCTGACTGTTTCTATCTCTCTGACTGTTTCTAAACCTCTGACTGTTTCTAAACCTCTGACTGTTTCTAAACCTCTGACAGTTTCTAAACCTCTGACTATTTCCAAACCTGACTCGGACTGTTTCTAACCCTCTGACTGTTTCTAAACCTCTGACTGTTTCTAACCCTCTGACTTTTTCTAAACCTCTGACTGTTTCTAAACCTCTGACTGTTTCTAAACCTCTGACTGTTTCTAACCCTCTGACTGTTTCTAAACTTCTGACTGTTTCTAAACCTCTGACTGTTTCTAAACCTCTGACTGTTTCTAACCCTCTGACTTTTTCTAAACCTCTGACTGTTTCTAAACCTCTGACTATTTCTAAACCTCTGACTGTTTCTAACCCTCTGACTGTTTCTAAACCTCTGACTGTTTCTAAACCTCTGACTGTTTCTAAACCTCTGACTGTTTCTAACCCTCTGACAGTTTCTAAACCTGACTCGGACTGTTTCTAAACCTCTGACTGTTTCTAACCCTCTGACTGTTTCTAACCCTCTGACTGTTTCTAAACCTCTGACTGTTTCTAACCCTCTGACTGTTTCTAAACTTCTGACTGTTTCTAAACCTCTGACTGTTTCTAAACCTCTGACTGTTTCTAAACCTCTGACTGTTTCTAAACCTCTGACTGTTTCTAAATCTCTGACTGTTTCTAAACCTGACTCAGACTCTTTCTAAACCTCTGACTTTTTCTAAACCTCTGACTGTTTCTAACCCTCTGACTTTTTCTAACCCTCTGACTGTTTCTAACCCTCTGACTGTTTCTAACCCTCTGACTGTTTCTAAACCTCTGACTGTTTCTAACCCTCTGACTGTTTCTAAACCTCTGACTGTTTCTAACCCTCTGACTGTTTCTAAACCTCTGACTGTTTCTAAACCTCTGACTGTTTCTAAACCTCTGACAGTTTCTAAACCTCTGACTGTTTCCAAACCTGACTCGGACTGTTTCTAACCCTCTGACTGTTTCTAAACCTCTGACTGTTTCTAACCCTCTGACTGTTTCTAAACCTCTGACTGTTTCTAACCCTCTTACTGTTTCTAAACCTCTGACTGTTTCTAACTCTCTGACTGTTTCTAAACCTCTGACTGTTTCTAAACCTCTGACTGTTTCTAAACCTCTGACAGTTTCTAAACCTCTGACTGTTTCCAAACCTGACTCGGACTGTTTCTAACCCTCTGACTGTTTCTAAACCTCTGACTGTTTCTAACCCTCTGACTTTTTCTAAACCTCTGACTGTTTCTAACCCTCTGACAGTTTCTAAACCTGACTCGGACTGTTTCTAAACCTCTGACTCTTTCTAACCCTCTGACAGTTTCTAAACCTGACTCAGACTCTTTCTAAACCTCTGACTTTTTCTAAACCTCTGACTGTTTCTAACCCTCTGACTTTTTCTAACCCTCTGACTGTTTCTAACCCTCTGACTGTTTCTAACCCTCTGACTGTTTCTAAACCTCTGACTGTTTCTAACCCTCTGACTGTTTCTAAACCTCTGACTGTTTCTAACCCTCTGACTGTTTCTAAACCTCTGACTGTTTCTAAACCTCTGACTGTTTCTAAACCTCTGACAGTTTCTAAACCTCTGACTGTTTCCAAACCTGACTCGGACTGTTTCTAACCCTCTGACTGTTTCTAAACCTCTGACTGTTTCTAACCCTCTGACTGTTTCTAAACCTCTGACTGTTTCTAACCCTCTTACTGTTTCTAAACCTCTGACTGTTTCTAACTCTCTGACTGTTTCTAAACCTCTGACTGTTTCTAAACCTCTGACTGTTTCTAAACCTCTGACAGTTTCTAAACCTCTGACAGTTTCTAAACCTCTGACTGTTTCTAACCCTCTGACTGTTTCTAAACTTCTGACTGTTTCTAAACCTCTGACTGTTTCTAAACCTCTAACTGTTTCTAACCCTCTGACTTTTTCTAAACCTCTGACTGTTTCTAACCCTCTGACTGTTTCTAAACCTCTGACTGTTTCTAAACCTCTGACTGTTTCTAAACCTCTGACTGTTTCTAACCCTCTGACAGTTTCTAAACCTGACTCGGACTGTTTCTAAACCTCTGACTCTTTCTAACCCTCTGACAGTTTCTAAACCTGACTCAGACTCTTTCTAAACCTCTGACTTTTTCTAAACCTCTGACTGTTTCTAACCCTCTGACTTTTTCTAACCCTCTGACTGTTTCTAACCCTCTGACTGTTTCTAACCCTCTGACTGTTTCTAAACCTCTGACTGTTTCTAACCCTCTGACTGTTTCTAAACCTCTGACTGTTTCTAACCCTCTGACTGTTTCTAAACCTCTGACTGTTTCTAAACCTCTGACTGTTTCTAAACCTCTGACAGTTTCTAAACCTCTGACTGTTTCCAAACCTGACTCGGACTGTTTCTAACCCTCTGACTGTTTCAAAAACCTCTGACTGTTTCTAACCCTCTGACTGTTTCTAAACCTCTGACTGTTTCTAACCCTCTTACTGTTTCTAAACCTCTGACTGTTTCTAACCCTCTGACTTTTTCTAAACCTCTGACTGTTTCTAAACCTCTGACAGTTTCTAAACCTCTGACTGTTTCTAACCCTCTGACTGTTTCTAAACTTCTGACTGTTTCTAAACCTCTGACTGTTTCTAAACCTCTGACTGTTTCTAACCCTCTGACTTTTTCTAAACCTCTGACTGTTTCTAACCCTCTGACTGTTTCTAAACCTCTGACTGTTTCTAAACCTCTGACTGTTTCTAAACCTCTGACTGTTTCTAACCCTCTGACAGTTTCTAAACCTGACTCGGACTGTTTCTAAACCTCTGACTCTTTCTAACCCTCTGCCTGTTTCTTACCCTCTGACTGTTTCTAAACCTCTGACTGTTTCTAAACCTCTGACTGTTTCTAAACCTCTGACTGTTTCTAACCCTCTGACAGTTTCTAAACCTGACTCGGACTGTTTCTAAACCTCTGACTGTTTCTAACCCTCTGACTGTTTCTAACCCTCTGACTGTTTCTAAACCTCTGACTGTTTCTAACCCTCTGACTGTTTCCAAACCTCTGACAGTTTCTAAACCTCTGACTGTTTCTAAACCTCTGACTGTTTCTAAACCTCTGACTGTTTCTAAACCTGACTCAGACTGTTTCTAAACCTCTGACTTTTTCTAAACCTCTGACTGTTTCTAAACCTCTGACTGTTTCTAAACCTCTGACTGTTTCTAAACCTCTGACTGTTTCTAACCCTCTGACTGTTTCTAAACCTCTGACTGTTTCTAACCCTCTGACTGTTTCTAACCCTCTGACTGTTTCTAAACCTCTGACTGTTTCTAAACCTCTGACTGTTTCTAAACCTCTGACTGTTTCTAAACCTCTGACTGTTTCTAAACCTGACTCGGACTGTTTCTAACCCTCTGACTCTTTCTAAACCTCTGACAGTTTCTAAACCTCTGACTGTTTCCAAACCTGACTCGGACTGTTTCTAACCCTCTGACTGTTTCTAAAACTCTGACTGTTTCTAAACCTGACTCGGACTGTTTCTAACCCTCCAACTGTTTCTAAACCTCTGACAGATTCTAAACATCTGACTGTTTCTAAACCTCTGACTGTTTCTAAACCTCTGACTGTTTCTAAACCTGACTCGGACTGTTTCTAACCCTCTGACTGTTTCTAAACCTCTGACAGTTTCTAAACCTCTGACTGTTTCTAAACCTCTGACTGTTTCTAAACCTGACTCGGACTGTTTCTAACCCTCTGACTGTTTCTAAACCTCTGACAGTTTCTAAACCTCTGACTGTTTCTAAACCTCTGACTGTTTCTAAACCTCTGACTGTTTCTAAACCTGACTCGGACTGTTTCTGACCCTCTGTCTGTTTCTAAACCTCTGACTGTTTCTAACCCTCTGACTGTTTCTAACCCTCTGACTGTTTCTAAACCTCTGACTGTTTCTAACCCTCTGACTGTTTCTAAACCTCTGACTGTTTCTAAAGCTCTGACAGTTTCTAAACCTCTGACTGTTTCTAAAACTCTGACTGTTTCTAAATCTCTGACTGTTTCTAAACCTGACTCAGACTGTTTCTAAACCTCTGACTTTTTCTAAACCTCTGACTGTTTCTAAACCTCTGACTGTTTCTAACCCTCTGACTGTTTCTAACCCTCTGACTGTTTCTAACCCTCTGACTGTTTCTAAACCTCTGACTGTTTCTAACCCTCTGACTGTTTCTAAACCTCTGACTGTTTCTAAACCTGACTCAGACTGTTTCTAACCCTCCAACTGTTTCTAAACCTCTGACAGATTCTAAACCTCTGACTGTTTCTAAACCTCTGACTGTTTCTAAACCTCTGACTGTTTCTAAACCTGACTCGGACTGTTTCTAACCCTCTGACTGTTTCTAAACCTCTGACAGTTTCTAAACCTCTGACTGTTTCTAAACCTCTGACTGTTTCTAAACCTCTGACTGTTTCTAAACCTGACTCGGACTGTTTCTGACCCTCTGTCTGGTTCTAAACCTCTGACTGTTTCTAAACCTCTGACTGTTTCTAACCCTCTGACTGTTTCTAAACCTCTGACTGTTTCTAACCCTCTGACTGTTTCTAACCCTCTGACTGTTTCTAAACCTCTGACTGTTTCTAAACCTCTGACTGTTTCTAAACCTCTGACTGTTTCTAAACCTCTGACTGTTTCTAAACCTGACTCGGACTGTTTCTAACCCTCTGACTCTTTCTAAACCTCTGACAGTTTCTAAACCTCTGACTGTTTCCAAACCTGACTCGGACTGTTTCTAACCCTCTGACTGTTTCTAAAACTCTGACTGTTTCTAAACCTGACTCGGACTGTTTCTAACCCTCCAACTGTTTCTAAACCTCTGACAGATTCTAAACATCTGACTGTTTCTAAACCTCTGACTGTTTCTAAACCTCTGACTGTTTCTAAACCTGACTCGGACTGTTTCTAACCCTCTGACTGTTTCTAAACCTCTGACAGTTTCTAAACCTCTGACTGTTTCTAAACCTCTGACTGTTTCTAAACCTGACTCGGACTGTTTCTAACCCTCTGACTGTTTCTAAACCTCTGACAGTTTCTAAACCTCTGACTGTTTCTAAACCTCTGACTGTTTCTAAACCTCTGACTGTTTCTAAACCTGACTCGGACTGTTTCTGACCCTCTGTCTGTTTCTAAACCTCTGACTGTTTCTAACCCTCTGACTGTTTCTAACCCTCTGACTGTTTCTAAACCTCTGACTGTTTCTAACCCTCTGACTGTTTCTAAACCTCTGACTGTTTCTAAAGCTCTGACAGTTTCTAAACCTCTGACTGTTTCTAAAACTCTGACTGTTTCTAAATCTCTGACTGTTTCTAAACCTGACTCAGACTGTTTCTAAACCTCTGACTTTTTCTAAACCTCTGACTGTTTCTAAACCTCTGACTGTTTCTAACCCTCTGACTGTTTCTAACCCTCTGACTGTTTCTAACCCTCTGACTGTTTCTAAACCTCTGACTGTTTCTAACCCTCTGACTGTTTCTAAACCTCTGACTGTTTCTAAACCTGACTCAGACTGTTTCTAACCCTCCAACTGTTTCTAAACCTCTGACAGATTCTAAACCTCTGACTGTTTCTAAACCTCTGACTGTTTCTAAACCTCTGACTGTTTCTAAACCTGACTCGGACTGTTTCTAACCCTCTGACTGTTTCTAAACCTCTGACAGTTTCTAAACCTCTGACTGTTTCTAAACCTCTGACTGTTTCTAAACCTCTGACTGTTTCTAAACCTGACTCGGACTGTTTCTGACCCTCTGTCTGGTTCTAAACCTCTGACTGTTTCTAACCCTCTGACTGTTTCTAACCCTCTGACTGTTTCTAAACCTCTGACTGTTTCTAACCCTCTGACTGTTTCTAAACCTCTGACTGTTTCTAAAGCTCTGACAGTTTCTAAACCTCTGACTGTTTCTAAACCTCTGACTGTTTCTACATCTCTGACTGTTTCTAAACCTGACTCAGACTGTTTCTAAACCTCTGACTTTTTCTAAACCTCTGACTGTTTCTAACCCTCTGACTGTTTCTAACCCTCTGACTGTTTCTAACCCTCTGACTGTTTCTAAACCTCTGACTGTTTCTAACCCTCTGACTGTTTCTAAACCTCTGACTGTTTCTAACTCTCTGACTGTTTCTAAACCTCTGACTGTTTCTAAACCTCTGACTGTTTCTAACCCTCTGACTGTTTCTAACCCTCTGACTGTTTCTAACCCTCTGACTGTTTCTAAACCTCTGACTGTTTCTAACCCTCTGACTGTTTCTAAACCTCTGACTGTTTCTAACTCTCTGACTGTTTCTAAACCTCTGACTGTTTCTAAACCTCTGACTGTTTCTAAACCTCTGACAGTTTCTAAACCTCTGACTATTTCCAAACCTGACTCGGACTGTTTCTAACCCTCTGACTGTTTCTAAACCTCTGACTGTTTCTAACCCTCTGACTTTTTCTAAACCTCTGACTGTTTCTAAACCTCTGACTGTTTCTAAACCTCTGACTGTTTCTAACCCTCTGACTGTTTCTAAACTTCTGACTGTTTCTAAACCTCTGACTGTTTCTAAACCTCTGACTGTTTCTAACCCTCTGACTGTTTCTAAACCTCTGACTATTTCTAAACCTCTGACTGTTTCTAACCCTCTGACTGTTTCTAAACCTCTGACTGTTTCTAAACCTCTGACTGTTTCTAAACCTCTGACTGTTTCTAACCCTCTGACAGTTTCTAAACCTGACTCGGACTGTTTCTAAACCTCTGACTGTTTCTAACCCTCTGACTGTTTCTAACCCTCTGACTGTTTCTAAACCTCTGACTGTTTCTAACCCTCTGACTGTTTCTAAACTTCTGACTGTTTCTAAACCTCTGACTGTTTCTAACCCTCTGACTGTTTCTAAACCTCTGACTGTTTCTAAACCTCTGACTGTTTCTAAACCTCTGACTGTTTCTAAACCTGACTCAGACTCTTTCTAAACCTCTGACTTTTTCTAAACCTCTGACTGTTTCTAACCCTCTGACTGTTTCTAACCCTCTGACTGTTTCTAACCCTCTGACTGTTTCTAACCCTCTGACTGTTTCTAAACCTCTGACTGTTTCTAACCCTCTGACTGTTTCTAAACCTCTGACTGTTTCTAACCCTCTGACTGTTTCTAAACCTCTGACTGTTTCTAAACCTCTGACTGTTTCTAAACCTCTGACAGTTTCTAAACCTCTGACTGTTTCCAAACCTGACTCGGACTGTTTCTAACCCTCTGACTGTTTCTAAACCTCTGACTGTTTCTAACCCTCTGACTGTTTCTAAACCTCTGACTGTTTCTAACCCTCTGACAGTTTCTAAACCTGACTCGGACTGTTTCTAACCCTCTGACTGTTTCTAACCCTCTGACTGTTTCTAACCCTCTGACTGTTTCTAAACCTCTGACTGTTTCTAACCCTCTGACTGTTTCTAAACCTCTGACTGTTTCTAAACCTGACTCAGACTGTTTCTAACCCTCCAACTGTTTCTAAACCTCTGACAGATTCTAAACCTCTGACTGTTTCTAAACCTCTGACTGTTTCTAAACCTCTGACTGTTTCTAAACCTGACTCGGACTGTTTCGAACCCTCTGACTGTTTCTAAACCTCTGACAGTTTCTAAACCTCTGACTGTTTCTAAACCTCTGACTGTTTCTAAACCTCTGACTGTTTCTAAACCTGACTCGGACTGTTTCTGACCCTCTGTCTGGTTCTAAACCTCTGACTGTTTCTAACCCTCTGACTGTTTCTAACCCTCTGACTGTTTCTAAACCTCTGACTGTTTCTAACCCTCTGACTGTTTCTAAACCTCTGACTGTTTCTAAAGCTCTGACAGTTTCTAAACCTCTGACTGTTTCTAAACCTCTGACTGTTTCTAAATCTCTGACTGTTTCTAAACCTGACTCAGACTGTTTCTAAACCTCTGACTTTTTCTAAACCTCTGACTGTTTCTAACCCTCTGACTGTTTCTAACCCTCTGACTGTTTCTAACCCTCTGACTGTTTCTAACCCTCTGACTGTTTCTAACCCTCTGACTGTTTCTAAACCTCTGACTGTTTCTAACTCTCTGACTGTTTCTAAACCTCTGACTGTTTCTAAACCTCTGACTGTTTCTAAACCTCTGACAGTTTCTAAACCTCTGACTATTTCCAAACCTGACTCGGACTGTTTCTAACCCTCTGACTGTTTCTAAACCTCTGACTGTTTCTAACCCTCTGACTTTTTCTAAACCTCTGACTGTTTCTAAACCTCTGACTGTTTCTAAACCTCTGACTGTTTCTAACCCTCTGACTGTTTCTAAACTTCTGACTGTTTCTAAACCTCTGACTGTTTCTAAACCTCTGACTGTTTCTAACCCTCTGACTTTTTCTAAACCTCTGACTGTTTCTAAACCTCTGACTGTTTCTAAACCTCTGACTGTTTCTAAACCTCTGACTGTTTCTAAACCTCTGACTGTTTCTAAATCTCTGACTGTTTCTAAACCTGACTCAGACTGTTTCTAAACCTCTGACTTTTTCTAAACCTCTGACTGTTTCTAACCCTCTGACTGTTTCTAACCCTCTGACTGTTTCTAACCCTCTGACTGTTTCTAACCCTCTGACTGTTTCTAACCCTCTGACTGTTTCTAAACCTCTGACTGTTTCTAACTCTCTGACTGTTTCTAAACCTCTGACTGTTTCTAAACCTCTGACTGTTTCTAAACCTCTGACAGTTTCTAAACCTCTGACTATTTCCAAACCTGACTCGGACTGTTTCTAACCCTCTGACTGTTTCTAAACCTCTGACTGTTTCTAACCCTCTGACTTTTTCTAAACTCTGACTGTTTCTAAACCTCTGACTGTTTCTAAACCTCTGACTGTTTCTAACCCTCTGACTGTTTCTAAACTTCTGACTGTTTCTAAACCTCTGACTGTTTCTAAACCTCTGACTGTTTCTAACCCTCTGACTTTTTCTAAACCTCTGACTGTTTCTAAACCTCTGACTGTTTCTAAACCTCTGACTGTTTCTAAACCTCTGACTGTTTCTAAACCTCTGACTGTTTCTAAACCTCTGACTGTTTCTAAACCTCTGACTGTTTCTAACCCTCTGACAGTTTCTAAACCTGACTCGGACTGTTTCTAAACCTCTGACTGTTTCTAACCCTCTGACTGTTTCTAACCCTCTGACTGTTTCTAAACCTCTGACTGTTTCTAACCCTCTGACTGTTTCTAAACTTCTGACTGTTTCTAAATCTCTGACTGTTTCTAACCCTCTGACTGTTTCTAAACCTCTGACTGTTTCTAAACCTCTGACTGTTTCTAAACCTCTGACTGTTTCTAAACCTCTGACTGTTTCTAAATCTCTGACTGTTTCTAAACCTGACTCAGACTCTTTCTAAACCTCTGACTTTTTCTAAACCTCTGACTGTTTCTAACCCTCTGACTGTTTCTAACCCTCTGACTGTTTCTAACCCTCTGACTGTTTCTAACCCTCTGACTGTTTCTAAACCTCTGACTGTTTCTAAACCTCTGACTGTTTCTAAACCTCTGACTGTTTCTAACCCTCTGACAGTTTCTAAACCTGACTCGGACTGTTTCTAAACCTCTGACTGTTTCTAACCCTCTGACTGTTTCTAACCCTCTGACTGTTTCTAAACCCCTGACTGTTTCTAACCCTCTGACTGTTTCTAAACTTCTGACTGTTTCTAAATCTCTGACTGTTTCTAACCCTCTGACTGTTTCTAAACCTCTGACTGTTTCTAAACCTCTGACTGTTTCTAAACCTCTGACTGTTTCTAAACCTGACTCGGACTGTTTCTAACCCTCTGACTGTTTCTAAACCTCGGACTGTTTCTAAACCTCTGAATATGTAGATTCCAGATTCCAATTTTCAGCAGTCTTTTAAGACTTATAATCCCAATTTAAAAAGTTAAGTGATAGTCACAGTCCTTACGAAGGGCCTTGTAAACACGTGTATAAAAAACTGCAGATATCATTATCTCCTTCAACATCCATGTAGTTCCATGTTCAACGGAATTGTTTGTTTTGTTTCTTGTTTTCCTATTTATCATAGTATTGTGTTTGCGCCTTCATGCTGGTGTATTTCTCCCATCCAATCAAAACCTCCAAAACATATTAGCGGTGTTGTTTTGGGGTCAGTGGTCTCTGGTGTGTCTAATGGGACTTTAATGACATTGTCCTGGTACTGTATGTCGGCTTTCTTTAGGAACATTATGCAAATCTAAGAGTAACTTGTGTTGCCATTTATAATAATAATCTCCATAAAGCCAACACTTACAAACATTGAAGCCTGTCTTTTTAAATTATTTCGTGTGGACTGCTTCCCGGCCATAGTGTTTGATGTGTGAGATGGGAAGTGTTTGTTAATAGTCGTGTCGAGGAATACCAATCCTCTGCTTTCATCCCTCTCTCCGTTGAGAGGAGGATAGCAACGGATGAAGCACAGGCTTTGCTGCATCGCTGCAGTATTATTGGAAACAGTGGCAGAGGGGGGTGGCCAAGGGGTTCACTTCAGCTCAGCGGAGGGGTCGGGATAGACCCTGCAAAGGTCTCCCAGACCCACAGGATGTGTAAACCCCCATGCCCCCCCTCTCCTCTCCCTCTTCCCCTATCTCCGTCCCTCTCCCCCACTCCCTACCTCCCACTCCCCCGCTCCCTCCCTCTCTCTATCCTCCCTCCCTCTCCCCCTCCTTCCCTCCCTCTCCTCATCTCCCTCTCATCTCCCTCCCCCCTCTCCCCCGCTCCCTCCCTCTTTATCCTCCCTCCCTCCCCACCTCCCTCCCTCCCCATCTCGCTCCCCTCTCCCTCCTCCCTCTCCCCCGCTCTCTCCCTCTCTCTATCCTCTCTTCCTCTCCCCCTCCTTCCCTCCCTCTCCTCATCTCCCTCCCCCCTCTCCCCCGCTCCCTCCCTCTTTATCCTCCCTCCCTCCCCATCTCCCTCCCTCCCCTCTCCCTCCCTCCCCATCTCGCTCCCCACTCCCTCCTTTCCTCTCCCCCACTCCCTCTATCTCTCGATCCTCCCTCCCTCTCCTCTCCTCTCCCTCCCGATCTCTCTCCGTCCCCTCACCCTCCTCCCTCTATCCTGTTCCCTCCCCCTCCTTATCCTCCTACCCTCTGCCCCACTCCCTCTCTCCCTCTCCCTATCCCTCCATCTCTCCTCCTCTCACCCCCCCTTCCCCCGAGCCAGCTGTGTGAGCATTGCTAATGACGTTGAGAAAGCATGCTGTCAGCACATCCTGGGCTGCAGCTCTGGAGCCGCCTGGGCACCATTATGTAATCTGGTTAAGAGAGCAGGCCTGCTGCCATGTCATCCTCATCATCATTAGTTTAGAAACGTGAGAGTGAGAGAGAGAGAGTGAGTGAGTGAGTGAGTGAGTGAGTGAGTGAGTGAGTGAGTGAGTGAGTGAGTGAGTGAGTGAAGAAACAGCAGTCCCTGTATCCTTTGTCTTCTATTTTCTTTCTCTGTCACTCTCTCTTTCTCTCTCATTTTATCTATCTTTCTCTCTCTTACACTCTCTCTCTCTCTCTCTCTCTCTCTCTCACTCTGTCTCTCTCTCTCTCTCTCTCTCTCTCTCTCTCTCTCTCTCTCTCTCTCTCTTTCACTCTCTCTCTCACTCACTCACACACACAATCAAACACATCCACCCCTCTATCTGGCTGCAGTAGTTAAGAGACACTAGATGTTATTAGTTGTGTTCAGTAATGTAGTGTTAGGAGTGATATTGATATCAGACTAGTGTTCAGTAATGTAGTGTTAGGAGTGATATTAACATCAGACTAGTGTTCAGTAATGTAGTGTTAGGAGTGATATTGATATCAGACTAGTCCTGCAGCTGTGAGAACCTCTCCAGAGCCTGTTCGTCTCTCATTAACATCATCTACTTCAGTGTTTCCCTAACTTGTTCCTCAGGATCCCAAGGGGGGCACGTTTCGGTTGTTGCCCAGAACACTACATACAGTTGAAGTCTGAAGTTTACATACACCTTAGCCAAATACATGTAAACTCAGTTTTTTACAATTCCTGACATTTAATCCTAGTAAGAATTCCCTGTCTATGGTCAGTTAGAATCACCAATTTATTTTAAGAATGTGAAATGTCAGAATAATAGTAGAGAGAATGATTTATTTGAGCTTTCTTTCATCACATTCCAAGTGGGTCAGAAGTTTACTCAATTAGTATTTGGTAGCATTGCATTTACATTGTCAGGTTCAAACTTTTCGGGTTGCCTTTCACAAGCTTCCCACAATAAGTTGGGTGAATTTTGGCCCATTCCTCCCGAGAGAGCTGGTGTAACTGAATCAGGTTTGTAGGCCTCCTTGCTCGCACAGGCTTTTTCAGTTCTGCCCACACATTTTCTATGGGATTGAGGTCAGGGCTTTGTGACCACTCCAATACCTTGACTTTGTTGTCCTTAAGCCGTTTTGCCACAACTTTGGAAGTATGCTTGGGGTCATTGTCCATTTGGAAGACGCATTTGAGACCAAGCTTTAACTTTCTGACTGATATCTGAGATGTTGCTTCAATATATTCATGTAATTTTCCTCCCTCTTGATGCTATCTATTTTGTGAAGTGCACCAGACCCTCCTACAGCAAAGCACCCCCACAACATGATGCTGCCACCCCTGTGCTTCACGGTTGGGATGGTGTTCTTTGGCTTACAAGCCTAACTCATTTTCCTCCAAAACATAACGATGGTCATTATGGCCAAACAGTTCTATTTTTGTTTCATCAGACCAGAGGACATTTCTCCAAAAAGTACGATCTTTGTCCCCATGTGCAGTTGCAAACCGTAGTCTGACTTTTTTAGAGCAGTGGCTTCTTCCTTGTTGAGCGGCCTTTTAGGATCTATCGTTATAGGACTTTACTGTGGATATAGATACTTTTTTACCTGTTTACTCCAGAATCTTCACAAGGTCCATTGCTGTTGTTCTGTGATTTGATTTGCACTTTTCGCACAAAAGTATGTTTATCTCTAGGAGACAGAACGCATCTCCTTCCTGAGCGGCATTGTAAGGGTTGCGGAACTGATGGCAAAGAAGTCAGATGCAGGAGAGCAGAGATAGGTAATAGCCGGAGCAGTTTAATTACAAAACCCACGGCAATACGAAAATAACCTACATGGGTACAAAACCCGACGCGCACCAGTAACATAGCGTACAAGCACTTAAAAACAAACAATTCCACACAAGGACATGGGGGGAACAGAGGGTTAAATACACAACAATTAATGATGGAAATGGAAACCAGGTGTGTAAGAAAACAAGACAAAATAAATTGAAAATTAAAAGTGGATCGACGATGGCTAGAAGACAGGTGACGCTGACCACCGAACACCGCCCGAACAAGGAGAAGAAACGACTTCGGTGGAAGTCATGACAGTACCCCCCCCCTTGACCGTGCGCCGACACAGGCCTTGGGGACGACCTGGAGGGCGAGGTGCAAGGCGATCCGGACAGAGACCGTGAAACTCCCCCAGCATTGATGGGTCCAACACATCCTCCACAGGAATCCAGCATCTCTCCTCCGGACTGTACCTTTCCCAGTCCACGAAGTACTGAAGGCCCCTCGCCCAACGTCTCAAATCCAGTATGGAATTAACAGAGTACGCCAGGGCCCCCTCGATGTCCAGAGGGGGCAGAGGAACCTCCTGCACCTCAGACTCCTGGAGCAGGCCAGCCACCACCGGCCTGAGGAGAAACACATGGAAAGAGGGGTTAATACGGTAATCTGGGGGAAGTTGTAACCTGTAACTCACCTCGTTCAGTCTCCTCAGGACCTTAAATGGCACCACAAACCGCAGACCCAGCTTCCAGCAGGGCAGGCGGAGGGGCAATTTTCGGTTGGCGAGCCAGACCCAGTCCCCTGTGTTTGCACCGAATGACGGCCTGCGCTGGCTTTCTGGCGCAGCACAGCGCGCTGAAGGTGAACATGGGCGGCATCCCATGTTTCCTCCGCGTGCCGGAACCAGTCGTCCACCGCAGGAGACTCGGTCTGACTCCGATGCCAAGGCGCCAGAACCGGCTGGTACCCCAGTACGCACTGGAACGGGGAGAGGTTAGTGGTGGAATGGCGGAGCGAGTTCTGGGCCATCTCTGCCCAGGGCACGAATGCTGCCCACTCCCCCAGCATGTCCTGGCAATAAGACCTCAGAAAGTAGTGCTGGAAGACGTGTGTAAACAAGGCCTCCGCAGTCTGTAGGGCCGTAGGGAGACGTCAGGACTTAGAGAAACGATCCACAATAACCAGGATCGTGAAGTTTCCCTGTTATGGGGGAAGATCGGTCAGGAAATCGATTAACAGGTGTGACCATGGCCGCTGTGGAACCGGTAAGGGGTGTAGCTTACCTCTGGGCAGGTGCCTAGGAGCCTTACACTGGGCGCACACCGAGCAGGATGAAACATACACCCTCACGTCCTTAGCCAAAGTGGGCCACCAGTACTTCCCACCCGGATGTACTCCAGATTGCGGTGGTCAGTCCAGATGAGAAAAGGGTGTTTAGCCCCCTCAAGCCAATGTCTCCACGCCTTCTAGGCGTCAACAGCTCCCGGTCCCCCACGTCATAGTTTCGCTCCGCCGGGCTGAGCTTCTTCGAGAAGAAGGCACAGGGGCGGAGCTTCGGTGGCGTACACGAGTGCTGAGAGAGCAAGGCTCATATCCTAGCCTCAGACGCGTCCACCTCCACTTTGAATGCCAAAGAGGGATCCGGATGGGCCAGCACGGGGGCCGAGGTAAACAGAACCCTCAGGTGACCAAAGGCCCTGTCCGCCTCAGCCGACCACTGCAAACGTACCGGGCCCCCCTTCAGCAGTGAGGTAATGGGAGCGGCTACCTGACCAAAACCCCGGATAAACCTCCGGTAGTAGTTGGCAAACCCTAGAAACCGCTGCACCTCCTTTACCGTGGTGAGAGTCGGCCAATTACGCACGGCTGAGATGCGGTCACTCTAGGAAGGAGACGGACTGTTGAAATAACAGATATTTCTCAGCCTTGGTGTACAGGTCATGCTCCAACAGTTGACCAAGCACCTTAAACACCAGGGACACATGCTTGGCGCGTGTAGCGGAGTATATCAGAATGTCATCACTATACACCACTACACCCTGCCCGTGACTCCTGGGAAGGGCAGCGTCTACCAGGAGATTCATTGCACAATCCCCCCATCAATGGGGTGATAATTGAGTCGCCTTCTTTTTAGAGAAGGTGAGAGCCAAATCGCCATATTCGGGGGGAATGCGCACGGTGGAGAACTGGTCTGGGCTTTCCACCGTAGTAGCACCTATGGAAAACTCAGGAAAAGTGATGAACAAAAACATGTTTGCAACAGAGGGCTCTGGGTGAGAATGGTACTTTCTCACCTGGTGTGACGCCAGAGTGCCCTGCCTGCTGCCTCGACCCCCAGAAGAACCAACCCGGCACCGGCCAGTAGTGTGACCTCGGCGGCCACAGATGGTGCATGAGACGGAACCTCCTCCGGTCACCCTGAGCGCAGCACCTCCCAACTCCATGGGCATCGGAGCGGTGGTGCTGGGGGATGGAACCAACAGACCCCGATCTGGACGTCTGCGGGTAGCCAGCAGGTTATCCAGCTGAATGGACAGGTCCACCAGCTGGTCGAAAGTAAGGGTGGTGTCCCTGCCGGCCAACTCTCGACGGACGTCCTCGCTCAAACTGCAGTGATTCTGGTCGATAAGGGCCCTCTAGTTCCATCCCGCTCCGGAGGCCAGGGTCCGATAGTCCAAAGCGAACTCCTGTGCGCTCCTAGTCTCCTGCCGCAGGTGGAAAGGGCATTCACCCGCCGCTCTGCCCTCGGTCGGGTGGTTGAAGACTGCCCGGAAACGACGGCTGAACTCCTCAAAGAGGTCCAGCAACACATCTCCTTCCACCCACACGGCGTTGGCCCACTCCAGGGCTTTCCCCGAGAGGCGTGAGATGAGGGCGGAACCCTCTCACGGCCCGAAGGAGCCGGGTGGATGGTTGCCAGGTATAAATCCAACTGCAGCAGGAAACCCTGGCAGCGGGCAGCTGTCCCATTGTACTCCCCGGGGAGGGTGAGACGAATCCCACTGGAAACAGGTGCAGGGGGAGTGAGTAGTGGAGGACCCTGTTGTATTTGGGGAGGTGCTGGAGAAACTCTTTGTCTCTCCCAGCGGTCCATGATTTGGCCAACGTGGTCCTTGGCGGCGCCGAGATGGTGGATCATCACCTCTTGCTCCAGGACGTGCTCCTCGACCCCTATACCAGGGGCACCTGCTCCTGCTGACTCCATATGGGTGTCGTGAAATTCTGTAAGGGATGCGGAACTGGTGTCAGTGAATTCAGACGCAGGAAAGCAGAGATAGGTAATAGCCGGAACGGTTTAATTACAAAACCCACGGCAATACAAAAAGAACCTACATGGGTACAAAACCCGACACTCACCAGTAACATAGCGTACAAGCACTTACAAACAAACAATTCCACACAAGGACATGGGGGGAACAGAGGGTCAAATACACAACAATTCATGATGGAAATGGAAATCAGGTGTGTAAAAAAACAAGACAAAACAAATGGAAAATGAAAAGTGGATCGACGATGGCTAGAAGACCGGTGACGCCGACCGCCGAACACCGCCCGAACAAGAAGAGGAAATGACTTCGGTGGAAGTCGTGACAGGTATGACGGCTGTGTGGTCCCATGGTGTTTATACTTGCGTACTATTGTTTGTCCAGATGAATGTGGTACCGTCAGGCATTTGGAAATTGCTCCCAAGGATGAACCATATTTGTGGAGGTCTACAATTATTTTTCAGAAGTCTTGGCTGATTTCTTTTGATTTTCCATTGATGTCAAGCAAACAGGCACTGAGATTGAAGGTAGGCCTTGAAATACATCCACAGGTACACCTCCAATTGACTCAAATTATGTCAATTAGCCTATCAGATGCTTCTAAAGCCATGACATCATTTTCTGGAATTTTCCAAGCTGTTTAAAGGCACAGTCAACTTAGTTTATGTCAACTTCTGACCCACTGGAATTGTGATACAGTGAGTTATAAGTTAAATAATCTGTCTGTAAACAATTATTGGAAAAATTACTTGTGTCTTGCACAAAGTACTTGTCCTAATCGACTTGCCAAAACTCTAGTTTGTTAACAAGAAATTTGTGGAGTGGTTGAAAAATAAGTTTTAATGACTCCAACCTTAGTGTATGTAAACTACTGACTTCAACTGTAGCTGATTCAAATAATGAAAGATTGATGATTAGTTGATTATTTTAATGAGCTGTGTAGTACGTGCCACCATTGGGGTCCCGGGACCGAGTTTGGGAAACACTGCCTAGAACCTCTAACTAACCTCTAAACCCCTAGACAACACACACAAACACACACAAATACAAACACACACCCCAAAAAGCCAAGAGCTCAACTCGTTCTCCTCCACGTTAACGAAGAGAAATCACCTGTTTAGACGGGACAAATTGGTGTACAACCTAAACAAGCGGGTGGCACACAAATAAACAAGCCCATCATTGAGCCTTGCCACGCATGACTGCACGTCCTTATGCATGTGTAGAATAGTAATAGTGTGGTTTCATTTAACTCCCAACTGTGTTTAACGAGATTTGGGACGTAGACAAGTGTACGATGTGCTAAGCTAATGATAAATTGTGTGTGTGTGTGTGTGTGTGTGTGTGTGTGTGTGCATGTATATGTGTATGTCTGTGTGGGGTGTGTGTGTGTGTATTTGTGTGTGTCTGTGTGGGGTGTGTGTGTGCGTGTATTTGTGTATGTCTGTGTGGGGTGTGTGTGTGTGTGCATGTGCGTGTATTTGTGTGTGTCTGTGTGGGGTGTGTGTGCGTGTGTGTGTATTTGTTTGTGTTTGTGTGGGGTGTGTGTGCGTGTGTGTGTATTTGTGTGTGTCTGTGTGGGGTATGTGTAGGGAGCAGTGCTGCTAGTCAATTGCTTAAGCTGTGCAGCCGTGCCCTTCAGCTTGGTGTACAGACGTCGCTTTGATGTCGAACACAGGCCACATTGATTTGTGTGTGTGTGTGTGTGTTCATGTTGTGCACTTAATCTGTGTTGGTTGGTACGTGTGCAGCATAGGATTGCAGTTGTGTGTGTGTGTAGCTGCACTTTTTGCCCAAGATGCATTGTGTGTGTTCGTGTGTGTGTGTATTTCACTTCGTTCACATTATGTAATAAAAAAATATGACAGAACTGCCCCAGGAGGGTAAAGCAGAAAACTGGAGAACTGAAAGAAAAGCAGGAAAAGAATAAGCAAAAAGAGAGACAGACCTCAACATGCTGAGATATATGGAGAGACAGACCTCAACATGCTGAGATATATGGAGAGACAGACCTCAACATGCTGAGATATATGGAGAGACAGACCTCAACATGCTGAGATATATGGAGAGACAGACCTCAACATGCTGAGATACATGGAGACAGACCTCAACATGCTGAGATATATGGAGAGACAGACCTCAACATGCTGAGATATATGGAGAGACAGACCTCAACATGCTGAGATATATGGAGAGACAGACCTCAACATGCTGAGATATATGGAGAGAGACCTCAACATGCTGATATATATGGAGAGACAGACCTCAACATGCTGATATATATGGAGAGACAGACCTCAACATGCTGAGATATATGGAGAGACAGACCTCAACATGCTGAGATATATGGAGAGACAGACCTCAACATGCTGAGATATATGGAGAGACAGACCTCAACATGCTGAGATACATGGAGACAGACCTCAACATGCTGAGATATATGGAGAGACAGACCTCAACATGCTGATATATATGGAGAGACAGACCTCAACATGCTGATATATATGGAGAGACAGACCTCAACATGCTGAGATATATGGAGAGACAGACCTCAACATGCTGAGACATATGGAGAGACAGACCTCAACATGCTGAGATATATGGAGAGACAGACCTCAACATGCTGAGATACATGGAGACAGACCTCAACATGCTGAGATATATGGAGAGACAGACCTCAACATGCTGAGATATATGGAGACAGACCTCAACATGCTGATATATATGGAGAGATAGACTTCAACATGATGAGATATATGGAGAGATAGACCTCAACATGCTGAGATATATGGAGAGACAGACCTCAACATGCTGAGATATATGGAGAGACAGACCTCAACATGCTGAGATATATGGAGAGACAGACCTCAACATGCTGAGATATATGGAGAGACAGACCTCAACATGATGAGATATATGGAGAGACAGACCTCAACATGCTAAGATATATGGAGAGACAGACCTCAACATGCTGAGATATATGGAGAGACAGACCTCAACATGCTGAGATATATGGAGAGAGACCTCAACATGCTGAGATATATGGAGAGACAGACCTCAACATGCTGAGATATATGGAGAGACAGACCTCAACATGATGAGATACATGGAGAGACAGACCTCAACATGCTGAGATATATGGAGAGACAGACCTCAACATGCTGAGATATATGGAGAGACAGACCTCAACATGCTGAGATATATGGAGAGACAGACCTCAACATGCTGAGATATATGGAGAGACAGACCTCAACATGATGAGATATATGGAGAGACAGACCTCAACATGATGAGATATATGGAGAGACAGACCTCAACATGCTGAGATACATGGAGAGACAGACCTCAACATAATGAGATATATGGAGAGACAGACCTCAACATG